>NW_015507810.1:0-11198 GCF_001515645.1 Sinocyclocheilus grahami | reverse complement strand
GCCGTGACAGGACAAGCAGGGAGTTTGCAAACGGCCTCTATAGCTGTGACAGGATAGACAGAGAGTTCATAGACGGCCTCCTTGGCCAGAACAGAACAGGCAGAGAGTTCACAGGTGGCCTCCTTGGCCGGAACAGGACAAGCAGAGAGTTCCCTCCTTGGCTCCTTGGCCGAAATAGAACAGGCTGAGAGTTCATAGGCGGCCTCCTTGGCCAGAACAGAACACGCAGAGGGCGGCCTCCCGGCCTCCTTGGCCGGAACAGGACGAGCAGAGAGTTCATAGATGGCCTCCTTGGCCGGAACAGGACAGGCAGAGAGTTCAAAGACGGCCTCCTTGGCCGGAACAGGACAGGCAGAAAGTGCGTTGCTTGGCGCCACCACCACGCAAGGAACTGAGGCAAGTGTCGCCATCTCGGGAGGTTCTGCAGCCTGCGCCGCCACCTCTGAAGAGACTACAGTGGACACAATGGCCTCTGGGAGCACAGCAGTGGACACCGCTACCTCGGGGGGTTCTGCAGCATAAGCCGCCACCTCTGGAGATGTTGTAGCCAGTGCCGCTGCCTCTAGCCAATCGGTGGTGGAGTACGTGGCCCAGATGCACCATAAAGCGATCCCCATTGTGGGAAGCGCTACAGACAGGGGAAATAGTTCAGGGACTGGATTCGTGACAGAGACTGGAGGGCTTGAGAGCGCTGGTTTAGGGATGCCAGTTGCATGTGGCGACACCAGCGGTGGGTCCTCCACGCTGGAAGCCAGTCTGGGATACTGAAGAACAGTCCTTGATCTGGATGCAACAGACAGGAAGTGACAGGATTTTGAGCAAACAGACGTGATGTGACGTGACTCTGGATGATCAGCTGTGATGGGACGTGACCCTGGATGAACAGCTGAGATGTGACGAGACTCTGGCAGATCAGCTGAGACTTGACCTGCCTCACGAAGAACAGCTGAAACTTGACTGGCCTCATGAATATCTGTGGGGACTTGACTAGACTCATAATAATGAACTGTGACTTGACCTGACTCATGATGATCAACCGTGATTTGACTGAACTCAGGAAAATCGCTGGCCTTGAGCCACTCGTTTGAGGTCCACTTATGACGTTCGCATGGTTTTTACATTCAAAAACATCAAAATCAAAATGGAGGGGAGGGGGGAGTGGGGGGTGAATGACCAGCACTCTCTTCCACCTTCAATACCACGAGGTGAGACCCTTGAGCAAGAACCGAACCCCCATCTGCTCCCCGGGCGCCACAGCAATATGACTGCCCACTGCTCCGGGTGTGTGTTCACGGTGTGTGTGTATGTGTGTGTGTGTTCACTGCTGTGTGTGTGCTCTTGGATGGGTTAAATGCAGAGCACAAATTCTGAGTATGGGTTACCATACTTGGCCACATGTCTGTTCACTTTCACTTTATATAAAATACGCAATAATGTTATGAGACTTTGCCCTCAGCCAAAACTATTTGCTCTGGAACAAATAATAGATTAATGAGACCGGAGATTGCCCGTTAGATTTACCCAAAACAAATTATATCTCATGTTTAATCATTATAGAGCGACATCAGATCTAGCGGCAACCTCCTGAAGATCTGGCCGAGGTGAGGCTGCTCTCAGCGGGTTAATGAGCACTGAACATTAGAACAGTAAAGCGGTTCCCATAGCGATATTGGTGAATATCTCATGGTTGTAAAGACCTCTCAGCCAATCAGATTCGAGGACCAGAGAGAACTGTTGTATATGCAATATGTAATCATTCCTACCTTTTTATGTTGAGCAGGTCATGGCACTTTTTAAATTTCAACTTCAATATAACTGTAAAACTCCGTACAGTCACAGCTGAGCATAGTAGAGTACTTATTTAACAAATTTAAAAAAAATAACAAAACGGCCGGTTTGAGCACCCAATCTGACAGCTTTCTGGAACCTAGTGATGGGCGGGTTTGAAACACTGCTTCACGAAGCTTCGAAACATTTGCAAATCTTTTGTTTCGAATCAATGTTTCGGAGTGCGTATCAAACCGACCAGGTCATGTGATTTTAGCAAACAAAGCTTCGTTAAGTCTGAAAACTTTTCGAAACTCCGATGGTTCACCACTAGGGGGTGTTGATCTCAAAGTGAACCCATGAACCACTTCTGGTTGCACAGTTAATCATATATGAAATATGAAATCCCACAGAATTTTACTATAAAAAATAAAGAATAGGCCTATTCAGGGCCAGATGTTGTGGGTTAAATAAAGGATGACTTCCCTTTAACACAGATGCATAGGCGGATTAACCATATGGGCAATTGGGCAAGTGCCCAGGGCACCACGTCCAGGGGGGCACCACGCAAATAAATGTTCTGCGGTAAAACAAGCGATGTATTCTGAAACGTCTATATAGCCGTGGCCTATACATAGGCTACCCCTTCATCAGAACATACTAAGTTCTCTGAAAGTTTTGTTAAAAGGTTTTTTTTTTCTTCTTTTTTTTCTCATGCGTGAAACAGTGGATGTGCGATCTATCGCCAAATTCACACATAGGCCAGCCTAATACGTGAACCCATGCCGTTTCGTTTTGACGGCCATATATTACTCAAACAGATTCTAGGAGCATGCTGTCGCGCAACTCCTGTCTCTTCAACTGAAATGCCTCACTCATGGATGTGTGAATCCGCTATGGAGCGTCAGCCTTGCGCTTTCATGTTGTACTTTGCAGCCATTGCAAATCAAGAAAGGGGCAAAGTGTAAACGAGTGAGTTTGTAAGTTTTATTTTCAGTTCAAATCCTCACAAAACTATATGTAGCTATATACAGTGCTTAACAAATTTATTAGACCACCCGTCAAAAACTTGTTTAAAACTAAAAATTGTGTTATCATTGGGCAAATAACAAACTGAAACAACTAAATAGTCTTTATTCACACATAATAACCAAAACCGATAAACCAAAAAATATAAATAGGCTATTTTATTTTTATTTTGTATGGCCTCCTTTGGCCTTGATAAAAGCTTGCATTCTTTCTGGCATAAATTTTATGCACTTTTCCACAGTCTCTGTTGTTACTGACTTCCAAATAGTTTCTAGTTGTTCCCAAAGACTTGCTTTTAAATTAAACTTTTGTGCAATCTATCTTAGAATCATTCAGTCCCAACAATAATTATATATTTTTAGCATTAGAAACACTACTTTGACTAAAGATCTAAGGCTGAGTTCACACTGCACGATTTTAGCCTGATTTTTCACTCGCCGACAGGTTTTGCGAAATCGCCGACAAATGCCCGAAATCGGAGGAAAATCGGTGCTCGTTCATGCGAGTGACAATCACGCAGTGTGAATGATCAAAGACGTGATTTGAGGGAATTGCCGACACGTCGCCGACGCCCGTGAAATATTTGGCATGCTAAATATCTGGAGCTGTCGGCGATTCACAATCACGCTGTGTGAAATGAGTTCTGACTGAAAAACACATCAGCGATGACCTACAGCCAATGAGAGACCAAGATACAGGGCAGCGGGAAGTTCAGGGAGGAGTTATATGAAACGTGAGTGTTGCCAAATCCGCGATTGCCGCCGGTTGTTTTTTATGTCAGCAGGTTGAAGCGACCCCAATAATGGGATATTTAGGCCCTGGAATGTGAATTGTACCAGGAGAACCCCACCACAAAAATGTGTATTTTACCCCCCGAACGCGATTTTTACTGGGGGACCCCCTCGAAAGCAATTGGGCTAATTTCAGGCTACTTTTGAGTAGCAATTTGGCGGGTTTTGTAGCGAAAACCTGGCAACCCTGCACCAGACAGAGCTGTCGCCGATTCTTCCTATTGTGAAGTCATGCAGTGTGTAACCTCCTGTCGCCGATCCATCGTGCAATGTGAACACAGCAGCGACTGAATGCAACCCCAGATAGTCACGCAGTGTGAAAACAACGGTGATCCGATGAGTTTGAAAATCATGCAGTGTGAATTCGGCATTACACATACTGGTGGATTAACCATTTCAGAAAAATTACAAGTAACAAGCAGCTGTGGCACAAACCTCTTGGGTGGTGGCCTAATAAATTTGTTAAGCGCTGTATATGTAATTGCACACAAGACCATGCCCTCATTGTTGCATTTCTGAAAACATCCTTTTTACACAAGGGAGTAAAACATTAGAAAAGGTTTTTGTAAATTAAATATAAATTAATGAAAAATGAGCTGAGGACAACAATGACTCTAAAAAGATTATCCACTCTTTCTTTTTTTCCATAGAGTCTGAAGTGAGTAACAGATTGGATTATTATTTTACCTGTAACAGTTGGCTTCACTAGTTATAAAATGTTTCAATTTGCTGCATACAGTTCAGACTTATATCATATCTTAGAACAGATTACACCTGTAAGAGGTGGGTTCACAAGTTATAAATAATTTATATCATAATATATGATATAAGGTATATAATAATATAACAATTATATAATAATTTCAGAGTACACTGTAAAAAGTGGTAACCTGATTTTGTAAGGATTTTTGTTGCCTTGTTATCAGATCAGTTTATTAATATAACATTTTGTAAAAAAAAAAAAATCTAAATGATCACATGAAGCACATTTCATTCATTCATTAATTTTTTTAAATCGAATTATTTTTTGTGGGGGGCACTCTAGGTGTCGTTGCCCAGGGGCACCAAAGAGTCTTAATCCGCCACTGCACAGATGGCTATATAGTTTAAAAAATGTGTGAAAACATTCAGTACTTTCAACCTACAAATCACATCATACCTTAAAAATAACAAAATGAGCGTACGATAGAATTAAATCCACCTCCTTCTCCTGACTGATAACACTACTCTTGCCTGCTGGTTTTTATAGACAGCTCTAATGATAACACTTAATTAAATAATTACATAAATCAATTAATTCATTAAATAATTAATTTAGTTCATTGTGTGTTAAGGGTTTGATTATACTTAAATAAAACACATAACACAAGCACTAATATTTAACAGTATTTAAGTGTTTATTATTTATTTTTAAATATGGTATTTCTTTAAAAAAACATTTCCATTTGTTTTATAAGTTTGATGAAGAGTTCTTGATGCTTTTACAACATTTTCACCAGCAGGTGTCGCCAGCGTGTGCTGTTTCAAGTGCTTTGAAACATTGAATAATTTTTCGAAGCAATTGGTTCAATTGATTCAATGCTTCAAAAAGCTTTGTTTCTCCCATCACTACTGGAACCGCTAGAAAAACCAGAACATCTCCTGGAATGAACTTTTATATCTGTGCTGTGGTGCATCATGGGATGTGGGAGAAACCAAATGATAAAATGGATTTTTGTGGTTTTAAAATTTAATTACTTGAACTATGCATAAATGGCTTTTAAATAATAATTTGTGGATTAATGCATGTACAAAAAGATTATAATCTTGAGATTTGGTTATTTGGTGAATGTAATTCCTGGTTGCTTGCATCCCCGTCAATAGTTGCGTCCATGAGTATAAATGCTGAAATTTCACAGGATTGTCAGTGTAAGATGGAGGTTGGAGAGTGAATAACCTACTGGAGATTGAAATCATTGTGTGTGAGTATTTTTTTTAATGTTGTTTATTTCTCTCTTGTACTTTGTTCTTGTAATTATTTACACTGCTTATATAGATGTGATTTTAATGGTACTGAAACATCTAACCCAGGGGTGGCCAATGTCGGTCCTGGAGAGCCACAGTCCTGCTGAGTTCAGCTCCAACCCAAATCAAACACACCTGAATATACTAATCAAGGTCTAAGGGTTACTGGAGGTGAGCTACAGGCAGGCGAGTTTTCTAGTAACCGCCTCAGAGGACAGTATTCAGTGTGTATTGTGAATGTATATTTCCATAACTGTGTTTCTTTAGTTTATCACTAGTGTTTTTTTTGTCTGCTTTTCAGTTAAGACTCAAAGTTGGCATGTTCTTAAGGAATTTGATTCTTATTTTATTCACAAACGATCTTTGAGTTTGAGGATTAATAATTAATTGCTTTTTCAAGTGCTTCCTTGTCGCTGGAAATGGGTGAGTAACATTCAGAAATTCATCCACACAATGCTTGTGTAGGTTTATTTGTATATTTATTTAGTTCTGAGCAGTGCTGAATTATAATGGTTTAAATTGTGGATCCAGACCAAACGCAGTGGTTGTGAAGCATTTCTGTGTATGTAATTAATCTGAGTAATGCCTGAGTAAAAAACCTGAGGACTTGATAAGAGTAAATGTGTATTGACACAAGTTATGCTATAGCACCATGTGTAGAAAATTTCGCATGTTCTTAAGGAATTAGATTCTTATTTTATTGACAAACGATCTGTGAGTTTGAGGATTAATGGTTAATTGCTTTTTCAAGTGCTTCCTTGTCGCTGGAAATGGGTGAGTAACATTCAGAAATTAATCCACACAATGCTTGTAAAGGTTTATTTAGTTCTGAGCAGTGCTGAATTATAATGGTTTAAATTGTGGATCCAGACCAAACGCAGTGGTTGTGAAGCATTTCTGTGTATGTAATTAATCTGAGTAATGCGCCATTTTTGTTAAATCACTGATATTCAACATCCTGAGGACTTGATAAGCGTAAATGTGTATTGACACAAGTTATGCTATAGCACCATGTGTAGAAAATTTCCTTTTTAAAATGTCATCTCAAATTGTTGACAGTGCCTGAAGTCTGGTATTAAACCCATTTTTGTAAAACATTCTATTCAGGAGACTCAACAGCTGCCCAGGTGAGAGTCCTCCAAAGATTTGACTAAACCGCCCTTACAATATTTGGTTATAGGAAAAGTTTGAAATCCGTATAGCAATGTGCACACTAAATAGTTTCAGGGTTTTTTCATTCATGGCTGCATTGATAACTGCTTGTCAATGTCAGTTTACCTCGTGTGACTGTTTGAGTTTTTAAATGAATGCTCTCCACATGTCTGCTGTGCCTCTTTATTTTTTTATTTTTTGTCTGTTTGATACCATTTCTTTTAGTTTGTACTTTGTTTTTGTTTCCCCCCCCAAAGTGAGGCGTCTGTGTTGATGACCAAGGATGTTGAGAGGTAATTACTTTTGACTCTCTTGTATGTACTCCTCTCTAATGCTTAATAGAATATAAACTCTGCTTAAATACGTCCTTCTGCTGCTCACTCACTTTTTTTTCATCCGTCTGTCAATTCCAGTGTCCCAAAGCTGACTTTTATCAATGTCAAGCCTAAGATTAGCAAATCAACACTTTCCTCTCTCAACCAAAATCTTTTCCATTAAAATTAAGATCTGTAGAGAAGCTGACTTGGTTAATGTTTCAGTTTTGTGCAACTACAAATGTTAACTCTGTTTTATCTGTAATTTCATTCTACAGATAATCTGCACATCTTAAAGAGCTCAGTTTTTTTTCTTCACCTCCACTCCTTGATGGAAGTCCACTCGTAGTTGACTTTGTCAGTCCTACAGAATTCCAAGGTCTTTTAATCTAATATCATTATAAATGGCTCACAGATGGATCTGGTTTCCACAAGCAGCTCAGTGTTCCTGTTACACCCGTTACCGGCATGCAGTTACTTTTAATGGTTTGCTTTTGTTCCAGTGAGGCCCTGAAAGTGTTAATAGCGGTTTCTCCTGAGAAAATCAACAGCTGCTGAGGTGAGTCCTCCTGTGTTTCTCAATATTTACAACACTGTATATTGCTCTTTACTGGGTCGAACCAAGCCTTGTGGTGGAGAATGACCCATTGCAGTCTTTGATCAATGCTATGTAGTGAGTTGAGTCAATCCCCTGCAGGTGCAAATTCATTGTTACTGAGGTCAGATATCAGATAGATGTGGTGCCTCAAACATGGCGACAGGGAGCCCACTAAAGCACTGTTTTGTCTGTTTTCTGTAGGTTTGTGGTTATTTACTCTTTAACCTTGTTCAAAAGACTATGTGGTTTTAATGTTTGTTTTATGCGGTATAATTAATCAATAGTTGATGGAATGTGTTTTGTTTAAAGTGCAGGACTGTACTGTTTGATCATGCATTACAGCTGTAGTCACACTCTCGACTGAGACCTGGAATTTAATAAGAGGACACATCGGCACTCTGCTCTCCATCAGCTTTATAAATTATACAGCACAAATACTCAATTAGTGCCAAGAATTGAATGAAATTCAAGAGTAATTTCAGACTCCAGATCAGATTTCCCCCCCCTCCTTGATTGAAGGCCCACTCATCATCATTGGTGACTCCAGAGTCCATCTTCATGAGCCTCATGCTGCAGAAATGCTGTCTCTTCTAGCCTCATTTGATCTTTTCTGATTGACGGCTTTATCAGATCTTAAACCTGTATTCCAGCAGAATACACTAACTCCTGTCTTCATCTTCAGCTTGTACACTTACCTATACTTGGGGCTGGGCAAAAAAATAGAATGCGAATTTCATGCGAATCTCGTCAGTAAAGCCACTTCTGGTGATTAGTAAATCTCCAGCACGTGCTTTCAGATGGAGCGGCATTTACTACACAGAGCCGTAGATCACTGACAAGCTACACAAAATCGCATTCGATTTTTTTTTAATTTTTTACCAGCCCTACCTATACTTAAATGTACTCTTGTTCAAAAACTTTTTAAAATTTCTTTCCATTACTAACTGAGTTTTGTCCTGCAGGCATGTTGGGCAACATGAGGCTGGATGTGCTGTGATCCTCCATGATTGAAGCCCTCACATCATTTGTGACCGCATTGTATTGTGTGGTGGTTATAGTGTTTTTTCTTTTTATAGCTATAGATGGCTTTGTTTGACCAAAGGTTGTGACTCTGAGGATCAAAACAGGGAGTCTGTGACCTGCAGGTGCCGTTTCACTGTACTCAGATCAGATAGATGGGGCGCCCCAAGCTCAGTACAGTTATAGGGATGGCTGGTGAAGGATGCTTTGGATAAAACATTAACAAGCTGCTCAAATGTTTGAGATCAGTATGTTTCAGTATATTCAAAGGTGCTTCACATTATCTTTTGTTAGTGTCCCTTTAAGTTTTTATTTATTTAAAAAAAATGATCACTTGTGCACTTAACTTTGGCAGTAATGCAGGAGCCTCAGCCCTTGTGTGGAGACCTGACTCATGAAGGAAGGCAAGTGCAGATAAAGCTTTTTATTTTATTTTTATTTTTTATGAATGTTCTCTGCCCTCCACCCACATTTGCGTACAGTGGTTTATCTCCATAGTCCCAAATCTGAAGCCGCTGTCTGCTCATCTTTGGCTTGATTGAGACCTTGTTTCTACTAGAGGACATGACTTCACTTTCTTCCACACCACATGCCAAACAAGCATGTTTGTTCTCTCTATCCTGAGCTATAAATTTCTATTTAAACAACTTTTGAATTTGCATGCATATAAGATCCATGGTAACCTCACATGTACCATTATCCAAGTTGGATGCATTATCCTTTACATTGATGATGTGAGGATTATTCAAGTAAATACTGAAGTACTCCAAGCATCTATGCTGTGAACTTTACATATTTCACATACTTTTGAAAACCAGCCTTTTGTTAATCCTAAGTGCTCATTGTCACAGCTGTAAACATGACCGCTTTCTTCCATGAGGTAGTTTGGTGTCATGGCATATTTGTTTCCAGGGGGAATGTTAAAGAACGTGGCGCGTCTCCCAGAAATCCTATATAATTCAACCAATCAGATGACGACTTGGAAACTCCTGTAATGTTTCCAGTTTTGTGTGCTGTATGCATCAGATGTTCAGCCAGCGGTCCGTGGGCATGATGGCTGAGACTAGAATCAACCAGGCACGGATGCCCTCTTCTCTCTCTCAAGGTCACCTTGAACGGGTTTCCTTTTCTTAAATACCTGGAAATATGCTCTTTATGCATCTCCTTTGAGACATTAGGGTTAAATGTAAACCATAAATCTCATTCCATGTCTTCCAGGTGAGCTGTGCAGCTGCTTGGATGAGTTGGATGTGATCCTGTCCCGTTCCTTAATGGCAGCTCACTTGTATTCATTGAGGGTTTCATTGGTGAGTGCTCATTCTCCAGAATTATGCTCTTTTAGGCTTGTTTGCTCTTTGAGCTAAAGAGATGTGGAGCGCTTTCTTCAATAAACTGCCAACTGAAACTCAATTGAATCTTGTATATATTCTCTTTACTGGGTTAAGCCAAACTCTCCAAAGCCGCTGGGAATCATGGCCATCCTTCTGTACATCCTGATCAACCAATGATAGGCATTAAATAGGAAAATAGTGTCAATAGTTCAAAATGACAATAGTGAACACACAATTTTCAGTTAAAGATAGTTCATCATAGAACTTAGTTAAACTGAACTGAGCTGGATGATGACATCACTGAATTCAGTTCAACTAAGCAAGCCAGAGGCGACAGGCAGCAAGGAACCAAAACTCCATCGGTGACAGAATGGAGAAAAAACCTTGGGAGAAACCAGGCTCAGTTGGGAGGCCAGTTCTCCTCTGGCAAGATAAAACCAGCAACCATCCAGGCTGCAGCAAATTCACATTGTGCAGAGGACTCAACTGGTTCCTATGGTCTTGTCCCGGTTGTCTAGGAGACCAGGTCTTCACTGGGGATAACTTGTATTTTTTTTTGTATAAAAGTATTTGTCTTGACTGAGTCATCTATATTTATAACTTGTCTTGTAATGCTAACCCTAACATCTAATGCAGGGAGTGTTGAAAACTGTGTAGTTTAAGCCATGGTCGTTGATTAACTCTCTCTTGTTGTGGTCATAGAATTTGCCCATCTATCAGTACTGCCTTTGATTTCAGGTCTGCTTGTGCTCCTTATGCTCTGTTTTGTGGGTCCTCTAAGGTCTGTCCACTCAGCTGGTCCTCCAGGGGCTTTTATCAACTGGCATGCAAAGATGTTGCAGATCTGTTGGCTCTCCAGATGCTCGTCATATGGCTGGAACTCCTAATTCCTCCTTGCTGCTATCTCTCTGGAATGCTGGAGCCTCCTGCTTGGAATGTCCTCCAGATCTACTGACTCGACATTGGATCACAACTGTGTCAAACCGAACTTGGCACTTTACGTTTCCTCCCTTGAGCTCGTTCTACCAGTGGTTCCTGGACATTATAGTGTTCAACCCAGTGCAGCCCGTCCTTCTATTTGTTTGCAGAGTCTGCTTGTCTGGTATGATTACAGAGTAGTAACTTGCAACACTTATCTGTAGTGATCTCCCTGTGCAATTGTGTTGCTTAATAACTTTTAAAATGTAAGTAA
>NW_015507809.1:44092-44500 GCF_001515645.1 Sinocyclocheilus grahami | reverse complement strand
GGAGTACAAACAGTTTGCAGAGTGTAGACCAGACACCTGTTATCTTGGTCGCGAATGGCGAGGTGTGTCTAATTGTTTTGGGGGGGGGGCACCGGAAAGGATCTAACTCCGATTGTTGACAGCGTGATCGTCTAAAGACTTTGGCAGCTTGGGTCGTCAATCTATTACTCAGCTTTCCCTGATGATTCTCAAAGGTTCGGTCTCTAGGCAAACAAAACAGAACAAAATGAAAAACAAACAAACCAACAAATCAAAATACAGGGAGGGGTAGAGGAGAGAGCAGGTTTAAGCCTTTACTGCTGTTAGGGGTTATGACAGCGCCTACCAAGTAGAGGGCGCTGCTGGGTCATAACATCTAGTGTGGCAGCCTGTGGAGCGGCTAATTACCTTAAAGATTGAGGAGCAACC
>NW_015507809.1:42571-43838 GCF_001515645.1 Sinocyclocheilus grahami | reverse complement strand
ATAATAAAGTAAAACAAAAGTAGTACTGGATATGAAAACTAATACAAAACAAGAAATAAAAATAAATGAATAAATAAAATTAAAAATGAAACGGCAGGTACCTAGAATGGCTAGAATGATAATGGCCAATGAAGCAGATGGGAAATTGGAATCAAAACTAATTAGAGTACCAAGTCGACCTAGCAGAGAATTCCCACAAGTGGGAGTGGGTGCGCCCACCCAAGGTGAAAACAGGAAGGTAGAAGGAGTTCAAGAAATGTTAGATACTTAAACAGCCTGCCCTCTAGCGTTAGTTTAAGGTACTGTGCCTTAACTCCAATCGGGAAATTAAGACTGATAGCGTTTAGTGTGAGACTATTCTCATTCTAACGGAATTTTACTGCAGTTATCACAAGAACACAGAGTCCAATCCCAACAGATTCTATCATCTGTGCAACTTAACTGCACAATGTGTGTGTGGCAGGATTTCTTTGCTGCCAGTACACAAAATAAATATCATGAACAACAGGGTTTCTTCGCTGTTGTTATGTCTTTTCACCAATCTATAAGGATTTTGAATGAGTTGTTCAATAAAATATTAAGCCATGTATCAAACCAACCAGCTCTGAGGTGAATCAAAAAATTACAAACTTTGATTTAAACAAAACAGGTATTAAAACTGTCTACGTCTTTTATGAGTGAGTGGACTCTTAATCCCATGAAGCATTGCAAATCACTCAATCAAATCAAAACAATGGTACAAAATGTTCATTATAAATATAAAAACAATTTGTCACACTTTATTTTAAGGTCCAGTTTTCACTCTATTAACTAACTATTAACTATGACGTTTGTCTCAATAAATTCCTAATTTGCTGCTTATTAATAGTAAGGTAGTTGTTAAGTTTAGGTATGGGGTAGAATTAAGGGATCTAAAATATGGTCATGCAGAATATGGCATTAATATGTGCTTAATAGTACTAATAATCTATAACAGCCAATATGCTAGTAATTTTCCATGCAAAAGTGACTTCTCTGATTGTTGGATATCTCTTCAGGGTATTGTGGTGTAACGTTTATTATTATTTATTAGCTCTAAAAAGGGGAATATTTATGACTAATTATAACTGGTTATGATTCATAATAAATATTTAGATTATATCTTCGAATTAACTGTAGCAGAATCAATATTACAATTATTTGATCTGTCCGTCCACCGAGCAGACAATATAATCATTCACATGAGAGAATAGAAAAGAATTGCAGTATTTCACATCACTTAACCACA
>NW_015507809.1:37611-41892 GCF_001515645.1 Sinocyclocheilus grahami | reverse complement strand
ATATATATATATATATATATATATATATATATATATATTACATAACAAATCAACGTCACAACACAACGACATTAAGCCACAACACAACGACATTAAGCTCACAACACAACGGAAATGCTCCCGACCACTAGGGGGCAGTTGGTCTGCAGAAACGGGAAATGGACTCTATACACGGCACGCAGCCTACATATTTCCTGTGAAATCTCAGGGCGCATAAAAGGTTCCGGACTGTATTCAGCCATAGCGTGAGTGCATTACCAGCCGCAATTGTCAATGAACGATTAATATAAAATAATATTTATACATTTTATTGCTATAATATAACAAATTAACTATACCACAGTAATATAATTATTTAATGAAGAGTTCCATAAAGTTTAAACATCCGTGAGGGTGGTTTGTACCGCTATTGCTGTGTCCCGTTTTGTGAGGCTTTTGTAAACCCATATAGCTTGATTTCTTCATTGACATACAGAAATGTTGTAAATAACGTTAGTGTCAGTCAGCTATTTAGATATTTTTTCCCCCACAGAAGAAATTCATAATGGTTTAGAATGACACGAGGGAGAAGAAGCTAAAACCCCAGTTAAAATAATTGTTTTCATAAGAGCACTTGCATGTCAATACATTATACATTTTTAAAGTAACCATCAGGTTCAGTGTAGGCAAACTTTCATTGTTATTACATTGTGTGGTGTGTATTTTCTGAAAACATGTCTCATTCAATCTAGATTTGAGATGTAGAACCATTTAATGGCCTTTTGGAGAGTTATTGAACCTGCATTCCACATGGTTTGTGTGACCAGAGCGAGGACAGCTACAACGAGGAGAGAAGTTGGAATAACAAGCAATGCAATGGTAAATATTGATGTTATATTATTTGTGACAAAGAAAATGTTATATTGCAATGTTACATGCATGCATCATAATTATTTAAAATGTATTTTGACAGTGTCAGTCTCTGCAGCCCTTCGATGAGTTCCTCCTCTTCATGGTCCACCTTTCAGTCAGTCTGCCACAGAGAGATCTGGCCTTACACAAAACACTTGGGATGGATTCATTTGGTTTTATTTGTACAGACTAGAATATTAAATATAATGTAAATGCAAATATATATAACTTTAATATGGTTTATATATGCATATATATATATATATATATATATATATATATATATATATATATATATAACTTTAATACGGGTTCTTGCTCACTAGTGTAATCTAAACATGTAAATATATAAACACGTAAATTTTAGAAACTTTGATACAGTGTAATAGTTATTTAAAATACTAATAACTGTGATAGTGTAATGGTATGTTTTTTTTTAACACTTCTGCCACTGATAGGTCCAGCAGATCACTGGTGACGCCACTGTAAACATTCTCCTGAGATGAAAAACAAAGGTATAGTGTAAATTCACCAAAAAAAATTACATGTTGCATACATTATGAATGGTCTTTTTTTCTGCTAGGGCTAATCATATAGGCATGTTATACATTATGAATATAGCAAGATATAAAAATATGATGTAATTATACAGTCTACTCCTACCTTAACCACTCAGCGAGTTTCCTCTCTTGCAAACAGGACCACCGTCCCACTGACAGGACCTGACTTAACTCTCTGGGCATACCAGTGGGGCATGTTAATATTATTAATAAAAAGTCTATTAATTATGTAATTCATTAAAATGTTTTATAATTATCTTACTTACCATTGTTCTAGGTTTGTGCCAGCTCTGCTCCATTCAGTGCATCTCTGTACAGGAGGAACTGCACTGATTCTCAGTTCTGAATAGTGTGCTGTCTGGTACAGTTCTGCAACAGTATGGATGGGAGTCCTTTAAAACAGTCTGTGAAGATAATTGCATTGGGTTACATATTGAATTGATTTCAGATACATTTTGAATTACTTTCAGTTGCATTTTAAATTGTTACATTGTAAATTAAACTATATTTAAAATAAATTATGAAGAATTAAGTCTATATAATGTTACAAACATGCCAATATACTGTAAAGAGTTAAGTAATATTTCAAAGGATGTCCCTACTCTTAACCATTCCTGATCTTAATTGCTTCTGATCTTAATTGCTTTTTTACTGAACAGCTTCATCATGTTTGTGTTAGGGATCCCTGGAAAACTGCTATATTAAATGTAAACGATCAATTCAAGTTTCAGGAAAATATAACGATGAACAGCCAGAAACGGTCAGACTTAAGGTTTATTACGATACATGGCAATCTAAAAATGGGAACAGTATTTAAAATACTTTATATCAAGTTAAGACGTTCCTATCACAGCCACAGATGCAAACAAACGTGGATTACCGGGAGCTCTGATGTTATTGCTACTATCTCTTAGGAGTTATAAAATCCTGAGGTGGACGGAGTTTAAAGCTAAACTCTAACTTAGCCCTGCTATTTTAGTGCTGATCAAATCGGTGCAGAAGTCATGCAGCGTTATCCAGCCTTATTAGCTAGATTTGCTAGAAGACGATAGAACAATACTCACCCTAATGTTGTCGATGTAACTTGAAACGTTTAATGCCTTTCTCCGTGCGATTAAATTAATTTACAGTAATCTGGGGAAGTTCTTGTAAGCTGAAAAATCATCTTCTCTTGTCATTTTGAAAGCTCTACGTAAGGAACAATGGCTTTCGGCACAGCACCGGATGTAAGTAAGTCTCCTGAGGAAAAATGCGGAAGTGACCGTGCGTAGAGTCCATAGGTTGTTTGCAATCACGTGATTCTGATGACGCGCGAAATGCAGCTTGAGGGCAGGAAGTGATTTTTCTCCGTAGAAATCACTAGCAGAAACTCAAAATGCCTGTGTTTTGCGTTGTTTATGGATGCTCAAATCGGACAAACCGAGAAACCACAAGTAGATTTTATCGTGTACAAAAATGTGTTGCTCATAAGGGGGGAAAATTCAAGAATTTGACTGAAAAACCCAGGAAAATGTGGCTTGTAAACCTGCGTATGCGGTCGGGAGGAGCGGAGCCGCATAATGCTCGTGTGTGCAAATGGTTAATATAAGATAATAATATATAAAGATATTAACTGTCAACACTGCCCCCTAGTGGTCGGGAGCATTTCCGTTGTGTTGTGGCTTAATGTCGTTGTGCTGTGAGCTTATGTTTGCTTTTTTAATGTCGTTGTGTTGTGAGCTTATATTTGCTTTTTTAATTGCGTTGTGTTGTGCACTATTAGGCCACCGTAAATTGGTGATTTTCAACCATTTTTAAACAAACGTGCTAAAATCATAAAGGCCCACCCCTAAACCAAGCCCCCTGTGGATTAGAGCAAATCAGCTAAAGCAATTGAAAATATGCCATCATGGTTTCACACGACCCACTGATTGAGACACACCCACTAGTGTTCTGCAACTATATATGTCAGCATGATCTTGTGGTCATCAACTACAAATCACTGTTAGTTCAGTGACACTGTGTGACGGAAGAGGTCTGACGCAACAGGTTAATATAAATCAAATTGGTTTATTGGGTCACAGAGAGTACTGGGGTAGGGTTCAGAGGATGTGATGGTGAGGGAATAGTTAGAAGGATACGGTGATCGGGGTAATCCGGGCCTTTGGCTGTACAGGAGCTGGAATGCAGGCAGGAGGATGTCCTGGTTGATAGGTAGGTGTTTCAGCTCTTCGAAGGTCCGCGGTTGTCTTCTGCCTGCGCACTGCCCGTTGGAGATGGTGGTGAGCAGCGTCCCAGACCCTCTGGTTTCCGGGAAAGCAAGTAGTCGACCGCCGGAACATCAGAAGGTTCCCCAAACCAGGGGAACAGTGGAGGCTGGAATCCGAACACGCACTGGAAGGGAGTGAGACCAGTAGAAGGCTGTCGCAGAGAATTCTGGGCGTACTCAGCCCAGCCTAGGAACTGGTTCCAGGAATCCTGGTGGCCATGGCAGAAGGTCCGCAGAAATCGTCCCACCTCCTGAATCTTCCTCTCCGTTTGTCCATTTGATTGGGGGTGGTATCCGGACGAGAGGCTTACGGTCACACCTAGGAGTCTGAAGGCGGCATTCCATACTTTGGAGATAAACTGAGGGCCCCGGTCGGAGACGATGTCTTCAGGAATTCCGTAATAGCGGAAGACCTGGTTAAAGAGGAGCTCAGCTGTTTCCAGTGCAGTGGGGAGACCTCTGAGGGGCAGAAGGCGACATGATTTAGAGAACCGGTCAACTATAACCAGGATGCATGCGTTACCTTCAGAGGGGGGCAGGTCAGTGACAAAGTCTACCCCTAGGTGTGACCAGGGGCGATTT
>NW_015507809.1:35150-37001 GCF_001515645.1 Sinocyclocheilus grahami | reverse complement strand
CAGTACAGTGAATGGATGGGCTGCCCCTTCTAGCCAATGTCTCCACTCTTCTAAGGCCAGCTTGATGGCCAGTAGTTCCCTGTTGCCGATGTCATAATTAACTTCCGCCGGGCTTAGCTTCCTCGAAAAGAAGGCACATGGGTGTAGTCGGGCTGGGTTCCCCTGCTGCTGGGATAACACCGCCCCCACTCCAGTAGTGGAGGCGTCGACTTACACGACGAATGGGGGGGCTGGATCTGGATGGACTAGGAGTGGGGCGCTAGTGAAGGCTCTCTTGAGGGCGGAGAAAGCTTTTAGGGCCGCGGGGGTCCAGGACAGAGACTTGGGTTTCCCTCGGAGTAGGTTAGTGAGGGGGCTGGTGATCAGGCTGTAGTCGAGGATGAAGCGACGGTAGAAGTTGGCAAATCCGAGGAATCGTTTTGATAGTATGATAGTAGTGGGTTCTGGCCTGGAGGTTATGGTTTCCACCTTCCCCTCGTCCATCTGGATCCCGGTACATATATCCCAGTATCCCAGGAATTGTACCGTGGGTTGGTGGAAGGTGCACTTTTCAGCCTTGAGGAATAGGTGGTGTTCTCTCAGGCGTTGGAGGACCTCCGCAACGTGCTGGTGATGTTCGGCCGGGCTCCGTGAGTAGATGAGAATGTCATCTATGTAGACAATTACGAATCGATGGAGAAACTCCCGGAGCACCTCATGCATGAAGTCCTGGAACACGGAGGGGGCGTTGGCAAGTCCATAGGGCATGACCAGATACTCGTAGTGGCCAGTAGGAGTCACAAATGCCGTCTTCCATTCATCCCCCTCACGTATCCGGATGAGGTTATAGGCACTGCGGAGGTCCAACTTAGTGAAGAGGGTAGCCCCCTGGAGATGCTCGAGGGCATTAGGGACGAGGGGAAGAGGATATCGGAACTTGATGGTTATGTTGTTGAGTGCTCGGTAATCTATACAGGGCCTCAAGCCTCCGTCCTTCTTGGCCACAAAGAAGCTCGATGCAGCAGGGGAGTTAGATGGACGGATGTAACCTTGACCCAGCGCCTCCTTGATGTAGTCCTCCATGGCCTTCTGTTCGGGAAGCGACAGAGAATAGACTTTTCCCCGAGGCACTGGCTCACCCGTAAGGAGGTCTATGGCGCAATCCCATGGCCGGTGTGGTGGTAAGCGGGAGGCTCATGTTGGGCAAAACACATCGTGGAAGGGGGCATAGCAGGCTGGAATATCTATGGATTGCTTCTCTAGGGCACTTTCAACGGAGGTAGAATTCCCGGGAAGGACCTCCGCGAGTTTTTTGGCTGGTGATGGAGTCACGGGGAAGCAGACTGGGAAGCAATCCTTGCCCCACTTCAACCCTTCTCCCGTCTTCCAGGACAGAATGGGATTGTGCTTTACCAACCACGAGCGCCCTAAAATGATGTCCGCCGTAGACCCTTCCAGAACCAGAAGATGAATGTCTTCCGTAGGAAGTTGACCCAGCCGAAGAGGGATGGGGCCCACGGGGCCCACCCGAGATCGTACATGTCGGTGACATAGTGGTTTCCCAGTTATCGACTGGACCTGGGAGACAGTTTCAGTGGCGGTAGCTTGTAACTTGAGCTGGTGGCAGAGGTTTCTGGAGATGAAGTTTCCTGCTGACCCGGAGTCGATAAGGGCCGATACTGAAATAGAAACAGCAGAGGCACTAAGCATTACACAGGTAGTGAGTGGTTCCATCTTAACGATATCAGGCTGAATCACACTCACCACGGGACGTGGAGGACGAAGGGGGCATGCCAAGATCATATGCCCTTGAGTTCCACAATATAAACAGAGACCCCGGGTCAGCCTTCTCTGCCGCTCAGCGGAAGATAA
>NW_015507809.1:34346-34586 GCF_001515645.1 Sinocyclocheilus grahami | reverse complement strand
ATTGTGCTTTCGAGCGCCCGAGCGCCCTAAAATGATGTCCGCCGTAGACCCTTCCAGAACCAGAAGATGAATGTCTTCCGTAGGAAGTTCGAAGAGGGAAAGAGGGATGGGGCCCACGGGGCCCACCCGAGATCGTACATGTCGGTGACATAGTGGTTTCCCAGTTATCGACTGGACCTGGTAGACAGTTTCAGTGGCGGTAGCTTGTAACTTGAGCTGGCGGCAGAGGTTTCTGGAGAT
>NW_015507809.1:33801-34291 GCF_001515645.1 Sinocyclocheilus grahami | reverse complement strand
ATCAGGCTGAATCACACTCACCACAGGACGTGGAGGGCGAAGGGGGCATGACAAGATCAGATGCCCCTGAGCTCCACAGTACAAACAGAGACCCCGGGTCAGCCTTCTCTGCCGCTCAGCGGAAGATAATCGTTGCTTCTCCACGATCATTGGTTCTGGTGCTGGTTCTGGAGGGTAACCGGGCTCTGGTCGGCGGAGGTTGTGGCAGGGACTGGTGTAGCTGCTAAACAGGACTGCATGCGGTTTGAACAACGGATGGACAATTGAATGAATTTTTCCAATCCAAATGAATCATCATATGCAGCGAGCTGTAACCGAAGCTGGGGCTCCAGCCCCTCTCGGTAAGTAGTCAGCAGCGATCTCTTATTCCATCCACTTGCTGCTGCGAGAGTTCTGCAAGTATTCGGCAATGGACATGGTACCCTGTCGTAAATGGTAGCGTTGCTCTCCCACAGTGGTATCTCCGTCTGTCCTTCCAAACACCTCACGA
>NW_015507809.1:17577-32894 GCF_001515645.1 Sinocyclocheilus grahami | reverse complement strand
CCCCTTTTGTTAATCTTTTAATTATATTATAGCCTATTATATATTTTGTGTGATCCTATTGATTTTATTCCTTTTATGGACTTAATTTCAGTTTTTCTCCTTTCACAGAAGCGCTGCAGGTGCATGATGCGACGATTGAATCCTCACGGTCTTGTTTATGCTGCTATTCGCGCATATAAAGCTAAAGCCCTGTACAAAACAACAACAAAAAAGACATTCTAATCTGACTGGTTAATGATCGACTAATGAGCTTTGTTTGACGGTCAGGAAAATAAAAATGAACAAAATGCTGTTAATCTACAATTCTCCACCGTATTTACTATGCTCTGCGCAAGTTCAGGTAACTCAAAAACGTGCGTACACGAGCTGAGACCAGACGTGAGATTTGATCGTAGCCACCGCTCACGTCCATATTGATAAATTCCACGTTTTGCGTTGAAACGACCTTATGCCCAATTTTCTGTCGTACGTTCGTTTTGTAAATGAGGCCCACTGTCTTTACCCGTGTGTGCTTTCGACTTTCATCAAAATTTCAATGCTGATCCAACATACTGATCAAACATTGATATGTCAATCTCAAACAAAATGATGGTTTGGACAAAACTCAACTTTGTATCAATGTCAACATGCTATCTGGGACAGCAGACTGTCATCACTAAATGGCTGGATGACAAAGTAGTGCCCGCAGAATAATATAGGTTTTGTGGATCATTGGACAAGTTTTCGAGTAGACCTGACCTGTAAAGAGAGTCTTCATCCCTCCTGGGGTGCTGCCATTCCTCTACTTGCCTTTTTGAGAACCAGCCCAGTGACGATTGTTATTGTTGTGGCATGTTAATCTCCAATCTTGTCTACAATATAATGCTTTACAATCACTGAACTCACACCTGGAAAGCTTGACCAAACCAGTTATTTCTGATTAATCAACTTTGGGCATGAAATATGACTTTATTTGAACAACTTCAATTTGATCTAATACTTGATTGTTCTGGGAAGTAAAACAAGTGCATGAAAACAGTGCAAACACTTACTGTTTAATTTGTACAGTCTTTACTTGAATCAATATGTATACCCTTGTTTAATTCTAATGCTGTGTAATGTGATATGTTGTTTGTATTCTATTCTTGCATTTCTTTCACAAAATAGATGGTCGGATTCTGTAGTGCTGCACATAGGATTTTGCACTCCCCTTTAAATTATTAAATGCATGGAATAACACTACACCGTTTTTCTTTGTTTCATCATACCAAATTAATGACTGTAAACTGAGGTTGATGGATGTGGGTTCGAATTAATAGATTCATTTTAAATATAGAAAAAACTAAATGTATAATTTTTAGTCATAATAATAATATTACTAAGGCTGTTGACTTGAATTTATTTATTGATGGGATGCCAGTGGAACAAGTAACAAATGTTAAGTTGTTGGATGTGAAACTTTACAATACGCTGTCCTGGTGTAACAGAGGCCAGCAAGAAGGTGCTGTGCACGTAAACCTCACTCCCCTGATCTCAAGAGGTGCACTAGCGACTGATGCTAGAGGCTGCTTGTCCCATGCCAGTGACCCGGGTTCGAGTCCCACTCAGAACAAGAATGAGGTGGGGCGGTTAGGACCAGAGGGGTTACACTGGTACAATACGCTGTCCTGGTCCGATCATATAGTAAGCATTATGGGAAAAGGTATAGCTGTGGCTAGGAAATGTTCTGCATTTATTCCATCTTTAGTTTTAAAAGATGTGGTGCAGTCATTAGTTTTATCGCATCTTGAGTACTGCCCAATGATATGGTCAAGTGCATCTGAGAAAAGACTGCTGGTATATTTTCATAAGGTAATCAAGCATCATAGACCATATTTTTTTCTTTGAAAAGCTTGTATATGTGGGTTTTAGGCATGATTAACACGTCAAGTAAGTAAGGCTCAACTCTCTTAACTATGTCCACAAACAACTTTGATGAAAAAGACTCAGAATTTGCTTGGAATATGGTTCCCATAAATATACGAAAGAGTAATTGCACATATGCGTTTAGAAGAAAATGTGAAGATATGCTTATAAATATGTATGTGTTATGTGCTGCTACTGCTAAGGTGTATAGGTATAGTTTTGTGATGTGATTAGTGTAATTTTATTTTTGTTCTTATTTTAATTATTTGTACGATTTTAGTTATTTTGTACAGATTTGTGGACCCCAGGAAGATTAGCAACCACTTTGTGGAAGCTTATGGGGATCCAAATAAACAATATACAATAAACAATCACATACTCGCCAAGAAATACACACATTGGTGTTTTATGCACTTTATTAAATGTAAGAGCTGCCAATTTGGATTTTCATTAATACATGAAGTTTGTTAGCAGTAGGAACCTGTTTTGCAGATCTTTCAGTGTAGACATGTTTTGTTCTGGCTTAATCTGAAGGATTGGTTAAAATGATGTATGAGAGTGTGTGCTTTTCCTAATGTGAGTTATTATATGCAAAATGATAGACAGCAATTGTGTAGGTGCATTTATTATTGGGTTGTGTGTGTGTGCAATCATATTGGCAATATGAAGTCATCATTACATACAGTATGTGTCCAGAGAAATGACACAAAAGCTGATGAATATTTGTTTGTTACGTAATTGAGATATTACTGTTCTAGAGTAAATCTCTAGAAAACGTGTCCAGGTAACATCTGACCACAAAATCGATATCGATAATATATATATTATTTAATTTTTTTCATTTGCAATTACTTTTTTATTTGCATAAAGAAAATTAATCCTATTTTAAGATCACTGCATAAATTAAAACGGTTTAAATCATATACTAAATATATAATAATATTATTATTTATTAATTTGCATTGAGGTAATGAACATTTAATGAAAATGTTACTACAATTGCCATGAAAATAAAGAAAAATACGTTTAAATTACATTTTGGGGTAAAATATGACTGGACATGTTCTCTCCCACTGACATTCATTATTACAAATCATATAGGTCTATTAACTGTAAGCTTTCAACTAATACAGTCAGAAGATCATGTTGTCTTAGTAAGTAATAGTAATATGAGTATTCTTATGGTATTTTTGGGTACTGCTATATCATAAACAGTGACTCAAACAGTACTTTGTTATACCCCATATTCACTTTGAAAATGAGTCAGTGTTGATCATATTATAGATTATGACATCTTGATATAGTGAACAAACTCTCTCTAACTTTCAAACACAGACACACTCGCTCACATAGTATACAGAACTTTACAGAACTTCACTTGAACAGTCCCAGAACAGCTATCCACACTTAAGGCTGTAAGATAAAGGATCATTCACATATCAATGTCCTCCAAGGTGGGACACCCATTAGGGTGTGTGTGTGTGTGTGTGTGTGTGTGCATATGCAATATTATAACATATATAGTTATAATCACTGAAGTCTCATCAATATCATCAATTCCCCTTCTTTGAGACCCTCGAGGACGGCCGGTTTTACAAGCACTGAAATCATTCTGCGTTTAGATATGGCTCACTTTAGGAGGGATAAGTCATCAGAGAAATCTCCAGCGCCCAGCGGATGAAGGCAGCGCGTGAAGCGCCACTGACAGACCATGAGGCACAGAGGCAGCATAAATATAAGGTAATCAAGCATCATAGACCATATTTTTTTCTTTGAAAAGCTTGTATATGTGGGTTTTAGGCATGATTAACACGTCAAGTAAGTAAGGCTCAACTCTCTTAACTATGTCCACAAACAACTTTGATGAAAAAGACTCAGAATTTGCTTGGAATATGGTTCCCATAAATATACGAAAGAGTAATTGCACATATGCGTTTAGAAGAAAATGTGAAGATATGCTTATAAATATGTATGTGTTATGTGCTGCTACTGCTAAGGTGTATAGGTATAGTTTTGTGATGTGATTAGTGTAATTTTATTTTTGTTCTTATTTTAATTATTTGTACGATTTTAGTTATTTTGTACAGATTTGTGGACCCCAGGAAGATTAGCAACCACTTTGTGGAAGCTTATGGGGATCCAAATAAACAATATACAATAAACAATCACATACTCGCCAAGAAATACACACATTGGTGTTTTATGCACTTTATTAAATGTAAGAGCTGCCAATTTGGATTTTCATTAATACATGAAGTTTGTTAGCAGTAGGAACCTGTTTTGCAGATCTTTCAGTGTAGACATGTTTTGTTCTGGCTTAATCTGAAGGATTGGTTAAAATGATGTATGAGAGTGTGTGCTTTTCCTAATGTGAGTTATTATATGCAAAATGATAGACAGCAATTGTGTAGGTGCATTTATTATTGGGTTGTGTGTGTGTGCAATCATATTGGCAATATGAAGTCATCATTACATACAGTATGTGTCCAGAGAAATGACACAAAAGCTGATGAATATTTGTTTGTTACGTAATTGAGATATTACTGTTCTAGAGTAAATCTCTAGAAAACGTGTCCAGGTAACATCTGACCACAAAATCGATATCGATAATATATATATTATTTAATTTTTTTCATTTGCAATTACTTTTTTATTTGCATAAAGAAAATTAATCCTATTTTAAGATCACTGCATAAATTAAAACGGTTTAAATCATATACTAAATATATAATAATATTATTATTTATTAATTTGCATTGAGGTAATGAACATTTAATGAAAATGTTACTACAATTGCCATGAAAATAAAGAAAAATACGTTTAAATTACATTTTGGGGTAAAATATGACTGGACATGTTCTCTCCCACTGACATTCATTATTACAAATCATATAGGTCTATTAACTGTAAGCTTTCAACTAATACAGTCAGAAGATCATGTTGTCTTAGTAAGTAATAGTAATATGAGTATTCTTATGGTATTTTTGGGTACTGCTATATCATAAACAGTGACTCAAACAGTACTTTGTTATACCCCATATTCACTTTGAAAATGAGTCAGTGTTGATCATATTATAGATTATGACATCTTGATATAGTGAACAAACTCTCTCTAACTTTCAAACACAGACACACTCGCTCACATAGTATACAGAACTTTACAGAACTTCACTTGAACAGTCCCAGAACAGCTATCCACACTTAAGGCTGTAAGATAAAGGATCATTCACATATCAATGTCCTCCAAGGTGGGACACCCATTAGGGTGTGTGTGTGTGTGTGTGTGTGTGTGCATATGCAATATTATAACATATATAGTTATAATCACTGAAGTCTCATCAATATCATCAATTCCCCTTCTTTGAGACCCTCGAGGACGGCCGGTTTTACAAGCACTGAAATCATTCTGCGTTTAGATATGGCTCACTTTAGGAGGGATAAGTCATCAGAGAAATCTCCAGCGCCCAGCGGATGAAGGCAGCGCGTGAAGCGCCACTGACAGACCATGAGGCACAGAGGCAGCATAAATAGTGCACAGATGCCCGCCATAATGTAGGCGATGGTCATTAATGTGGACTCGTCGGTCTGAGGGACGTTGTAGCCACAGTCCTCAAGGTCCACGCCATGGAACGGCCCCTCCACTGCAGCGGTGCGGAACTCATCGTGGACTACAGCGCAGAATTAACAAACAATAAGGTAGGTGACATCTCATTTATGAATCTCAATGATGATTTCTCATTACTGTGATGCAGTCTGTGTATTTTAATCTGCATGACATTAATGTTTTGTTGTTGTTAGGGTTTGGGTAATGTTTTTGCATTGTAGTAATGAGAATTAATGAGTGTCCCAGTTATCTTGCTAAGCCTCTGAACAAACAGCCTAACTCCAGAATGTAATATGACTCTGTATTTATTACTGGTGTTCTTGCAGATGAAACACAACATTAATTCCAATGATTATTAAACCACATTAAATACAGTGGCCCCAAAAAGTACAAGTCTCACTATAACTAATCATGACTTGCTCCTCTGAAAGAAACGTGGCCCTTTGTTCAAATTGAGCTGAAGTGCTGTTTGTGTGGATGAAACACCATGTGTCCAAAAGATTATCGGCGTTTAAGGCTTCTTTATATTTATATTTCCATCAGGATAACCTCAGGAATATACACAAATTATGATCATTCACAGATCCCGAGCTATAACACCCTCTCTACACCTGACGCGAGCGCCGCGACACAACACGTCAAAAGTACAGAGTAGGGCTGGACGATACGGCCTAAATTTATATCACGATATATTTCTTAATTTCGGTCGATACGATATAATTCCGATATCGATATGAACACTTTTTAAAAAGCCTCATAAAAACGGCCAAGAACGGCCACAACAGATGTCTGTACCTACAAACTTATGAAAAATTAATTTGCCAACTCTATAAAACTATATAATATTTTAGGAAAAAAATGGCGCAAATAAATAAATGTTCACCTTTTATTGGTATTTAGCCTTCATACAAACAAGAAATGTGAAATCACTGTCAAATAAATCTCAGACTCTCCTTATTAATATTAATATGTTTTAATTCAAACTATAGGCTAACATACCAGTCAGAAGTGTTTGAACAGTAAGATTTTTAATGTTTCTTAAAGAATTCTCTTCTGCTCACCAAGCCTGCAGTTATTTGATCCAAAATACAGCAAAAACAGTAGGAGCATCTGCTCACCAAAAACATTTACCATGTATTCACTCTCTACTGCTGCTCATGCTCTCAGTGTGGGTGAAGGATCTGAGGATCAGGATCCTATCTGTCTAATATGTGAGTGTACCACACATCTGTTTAGTTTTATTGTCTTGATGTTTTTGTTATTCATTTTTAGACATTTATAATCATTCATCACATGTCATTTAATCATTTACTTATTTTTCCTTGCTCTTGCTATTTGTTGGTTTAACCATATGATTTTGTGGTTTCAAGGATTATTTGACTTCACAATTTTTAAAAGTAAAAGTCTCTTACGACATCTATTAAAGTTATAGTTCACCCAAAAATGAAAATAAGAATGTGGGTAACCAAACACGTGATGGATGATGAGTCAAGAAAAAATAGTCAATGGCTATAATTAACTGTATGGTTACCAACTTTCTTCAAAATCTTCTTTTGAAGAATGTTTTGAACAACTTGAAGGTGAGTATATTATGATGCAATTTTCATTTTTGGGTGAACTATCCCTTCAACATGCAAGCTGACACTGACATTAGTAACTCTTCATAAGTTTTTAAGTCGAGTTGAAGTTCGCTCTTTTGGATGTGGATATATTGCTCATGTTTTGTTTCAGGGAGTAACGGACAAAACTCATCCTTCGAGGGAATAGAGACAGCATCATGTCTGGTGGTACAGAAACGAGATCCCGCTCCTGATTGTAACTGGTAAATGTGAGAGAACTGCATTGAACTGTGGGATACAGTGTTACGGGCAGACAGTTTCGTGTTCATGTTTGGCAGGCTAGCATATAAAAGTGAATGTATATTTATATTGAATTTATTTTCAATGTCCAAACAAAAAGTGCATTAAATAACAAGTAACTTTCATTTCAAGTATTTCACTCATTAGATGAACTTATAGACATTTCCACATGCGTATTAAACTGGTTTTAGTCACATCACTCAGATGGCAGAATGAAGTACCTGTGGCAGGATGGAGATGCGGAAAGACTGGTTTGTGTTTTCACTCATCAGGTAGAGAGAGATGACAGGGAAGATGTGCCAGGGTGTGCTGCCCGCCTGCCAACACACCAGCTGCTCGCCCAGCCAGAAACCTGACGGAAACTGTTCAGTCTGTGGGGAAAAGAGCCAGATGAGCCAGAAAACCCAGAACTTTCATCATGTTCAAAACTGAGCCCAACACAGACGATATACACCGACCGATGAAGCCGCTTCAATGGCCTTCACAGCCGCCTGGAACACTTTACGAGGGAGACGCAGGTTTGTGGTGCCGCTGTCCACGATACTTTTATCATAGTTATACTGAGAGACAGAGAGAAACAATGAGAAGCTTTAATCAATAAAAACTGTTCAACTGGAAAAGGGTTATACTTTAACCCTAACCCTAACCCTAACCCTAACCCTAACTCAACTGGAAAAGTACAAAGAGAAAATACATAAATGTTTCTTCAACTGTATGTAGTTTTGGCTTTATGGACATTTTGAAATAGACTAGTTTAAGATGCACTTTTCACACACCTACTAGCTTATCCAATTCAATCCAATTCAATTCAGGTCTTCTAACAACCCAGTGGGCAATTGATGTTGAAAAGACATCAAATTGACATCAAAATTTACCTAAAAAAACAGGTCAAATGTGCAAATCAAACTGACGTCAAAAACTTGGCATGAAGTTGGTGTGATGTAAATGTGGCCCACATGTACATTAAACCAGTTTCAGTGTGAGATTAGCTTGCTGTTTCCACCCAGTGGCCCCTGGAAGATATCGCCGTCCAAACTGAATTTAAAATGATGTCACAGCATCTTGATCAAGTCTTGACTAATATTTGGACCAGATGTAATTTAAACTGGGGAAAAAATACAATAATTATGAAATGATTTATCTTCCTTGTAGTCTTTGTTTAGGTCATAGTTTTACAAATGTAATAATAGTTAATGGATTTTCATATTTTAAGATTGTCTGGATTTGAGTCATGAGTAAATCAATAAAATCTCTATTTAAAGGCATGTGAAAACAGCAACAGCTTGGTATTTTTAGGAAGCAGCCCGTGACGCATCAAACTGCATGTGCTTGAAGATACTGAACACGCATCTGTGAAGTCAGTTTTCTCAAAAGTAATAAATGCTTCGAGGCAAACCCAGGAGAGTTGTTCTCACTTCTTTGCAGTCCATGTTGAGATCCTGTCCGTTGACCTCGATGCGCACGATGATGACCTCATAATACCACTCCCGTCTGATTGGTGTGTACCACAGCTCGCCAACACACAGAGACGGATCGATTCCCCCAATAATCTGTGAAGAACCAACACAATCTTTCATAGTATGCCACTGAAGTTGTTCTGTTTCATGTTACATAAAGTTCTTTAACTACACATGGTACACTGTAAAAAAAAAATATATATATATATATATATTATTGGACTGTTTTACAAGAAAATACAATTTTATTGTTTCTTACCATTTTTATTTTTCACTGCCAAATGTTTTCAGTGTAAGTATGTGATTTACTAATGGGAAGGGTTAATTAATTAAAAAATTAAAATACTGTTATTGTTTACTCGAACACAAAGGAGATGTTAAGCACAACGTTCATGCCGACAAGCTCCAAAAAGGATGAAGGCCATAAAATCTACAAAAAAAAGAAAAGAAAAAAGTAAAAATATTTCATACAGCTGCAGTTTTGGTCTGTTCCTCACACAGTTATCCTATGACTTCAGAAGCACACAAATAATATATGGGCTATTTCTATGATATTTTTATCAGCGTATTCTTGTCTTTTCAGGGCTCGGCAGTCTGATTCTCATTCAGAGCATGTGGGAAAATATGCAAAACATCTCTCTTTGTGTTCCAGAGAAGAGTTAATGATAGAACGTCAGGGTCAGTTAACCGTTTCTGGCATGGAAATCCTCTACTTTCCCCATTTTCCCCTGTTCTCTCACCATACTGCCCCCTACAGTGGAGCTGCCGGCGCTGTAGTTCTGTGTGAAGCCCGCGCCGCAGAGCTGCAGGGAGAAGACGTCTGGGACACTGGTCTGCCTCAACAGAGAGTCGAAGAACGGCTCCAGAGTCTCGTCCGGCTGAAAGACACAGAACCCGGTCAGAAGCGCCTCTTCATCAAGCTCTGTGAGGTTATGACAGCTACAGAAAGATCACCCTGGCGATCTCGGCGTAGGCCAGCCCGAGGATGCCCTCCCAGTTAGATCCGTTGATGAAGAAGCGGTCAGACTGGGTGATTGCAGCGATGTTGGCCCTCAGAGACACGTTGGGCCCGTGAGGAATGGACACCAGGTCCGTGCCCAGCTCGCCCTCCCAGCGGCCCTGTGTGTACGGCACATACACGCCGCGGCCCAGATCTCTGTACGACGACGAGCTGTCGACACACACGCACAATGACTCTTGAGAAGTTTGTGGTACAGCTTGTTGATATGTAACATACATTATGTCCCATCTGTGTGTGAATAGTTAGTAGTACTCACAGAGACCGATGGTAATATCTGTGGAGGAACGGGTGAGCAGCTGCGCCTACTGCAAAGTTACTGCTGCCCGTATCCACCAGGATGTTCAGCTGGAACACAAAGGGAACACACTGTACCTTCAGGTGTGTCTGCGATCACAGAAAATGAATAACTGCAGATATCATGAGTGGTGCTCGCTGTTGACAGGGCGTGTTTCTGGGGCATCGTAATGCATTATGGTCGCGAGCCCACCCTCAAGTCTCTAGATGTGGCTCCGGTGTTCAGCTGACTATTGCTCAGTGACCTGCTGGGTGTTTGTGTGTTTGTGAAGGGGTATTTAAGAATGAGATGCACGACTGATCAGCCTCTCAGCGTTAGACTCCCTGACTGAGCAGAGGGAGAGAGACGAGGAAACCTGAGAACGACACAAACCTGCCAGACATCTTTGGACTGCTGAGATCTCGAGCACGTTTTAGCAGACAGACAGGCTAATCAGAGATCAGACAGTTACTGTGTCCACACAATGACCATTTCAGAGTCTAACCGGCAGCTTTGATAACGGATAATGAATATTTGGAGAGTTAACTCTGTCACTTGCCTTCGTTAGACTCTATAATAATGCCATCAGTCGCTCTGCTCTTAACATCAGCTAATGGAGGCTTTTTTAACAGCTGATGCTGAGAGCAGGTTGACTGAATCTCATATTATATAGAGATTCACAGAGCTACACCAAGACTTTACTGAGTCGTACCTCTCCATATGAAAGCTGTTAGACAAATGCTTTAGATTCAACAGTGCTTTTGATAACGCGCTTCTCCTTCTCTTCACCTGTCTGTCTATTCCTCTGCTCTCTGTCTCTGGTGTAGGAGGAATCGAGCGGACTCCTCGTGTCATTGATTAGTCCTGTGGGCTTGCTGTTATTTCTGCTCCCTGAATCTGTATCCTGCATCTCAGAGACCGCTCTTAACCTCGTCCCTGTGCACGCGCTTCCTCCAGCGACCCCTACGCCACAGGCCTTCCTCTTCCTCATACATCATGTGACCTCACTGACCCGCAGAAGTGAACATGTGACAGCAGTCAGCTAAAGATGTTTGCTGTGCAAAAACACTCATTCATTTCCTTCCACATCATTTTAAGCTTGTGTATGAAGCACTAGACAAGAGACAATTGTAATACTAGCTCAGCATATGCTCAGCAGAGATCTGCCGCTGCCTGAAAAAAGTGTGATTTTCTCACTTTGTCAGAATTTAGATCAAGTTTTCCTGTGGCTAAAGCACAGCACTAGCAACGCCGAGGTCATGGGTTCCATTCCCAGAAATGCATAAATGAGAAAACGTTTTAATAGGACGATTATTATTTGTACATATATGTTTCTTATAGCAAAAAGGTGTCAGGTAGGTCTGTAGTAGTGTATATGTAGTAGACAACAGTGAGACAGCATGATCGCACAGGAGCTATGAAAACTGAACCGCCCCACACTACAAATCCCATACAGTATACAATATGCAATATTTCCATAACGCACAAAGATCTAAACAAAGCAGAAAATAATGAAAAAAAATAAAATACTATACTATTTTTTATTGATCTATTTTTTCTTTATTTAAGGTAATATATAAATTCTCTCTCAGTCGTTTTTTGTAAACAGGTTCTAAATTAAATAAATCCTAAATGTTTTAAATATATTTCTGTCCATTATTTTGGATACGTTTCTGTATTTTAACGTAGGCTACATTGTGCTGCAAGACAATTTCTGCAATTGAAATTGTTAAATAAATAAATACAAATCTGAATAGATAATGTTAAGACAAAATATGATCGAAAATGTGAATGCCCTTAAACGACATCAGCTATCCATATACTGCAGAAACAGATTGGGTCAGCACTGACTCTGACTGCGTCTCACCTTCTGAGCTGGTGCACCCACGGCCATTTCAATGTAATACCCTTGGCCTGACTTTCCGCGAAGGTTGTCGATCATGTTTACAACATTCATGCCACTAGCTGCTCTACGTGACCTCGAGGGGCCCCGGGGGGCCGCGGGCTGTGAGAGGGGCCCCTGCCGCAGGGGGACGCGGAGCAGCACTGAGGAGGTGACCGACAGAAGGGCCACGAAAGCCCACGAGCACAGAAGCAGACGCGGGAGCCTCATCTTCCAACGCCTCCGGATCGCTGTGTTTCTACAGAACGCGGATCTGCGAGGATGTTAGCGCGTCAGGACGCACAGAATGCGCAGAGGCGAATCCCTTCAGGATCACGTTTATGATGCTTCGCTTTCTCCATCCTCCGCATCCACAATCATCCCCGTGTTCCGCATTCCTCGCTCTAGTTTATGAGAATTACTATATGGAAATACAGTAGTCGATGTCCTGTTGCAAAAGCTTCCCGCACGCTCTTTAAGAAATGAGCTGTTATAATGAGATGATCATTCTATCGATCTAGATGCAGATGGGAAGAGTCCTGTCGGTGAATGTGTGCCATTGAGATGTGCTCGTCCATTAGACGTCCTCGTCTTTGCGCTTTGATTATTTGATGCTCAACCCTTCATAATCCGCATCTCTGTCCTCTCACAGCCGCTGCCTCCTCCTCCGTCTCCGCGCATCCGCACGCGCTGTGGCGATGTCCGACTCCAGAACGGATCATTCATGTGGATCAATTCTTTTGAATGGTTCTGACTGAGCGAATGAATCACTCGACTGAAAGAACATTGTAGTGGTTTAAAGTAAAATTGTTAGGTGGACCCACAAACAACGCACATTACACGCAACAGGTCTCTTATAAAAAAAAAGATATCGATATTTAGCAAAATATTTATGTAACGTGGTGAATAATTGTATTGAAACGAAACGCCCAAACGAGCCGATTCGCTAAATGAATCAGATTCTCCTTACACTAGCGCACTGACACAGACACTGGAGTGATGCATCATGGGGCTTGGAGTTTATTCATCAGACCATTTTCCTCTTGTACTGCATAACAGCGTAACATAGTTTTATATTCTTGAATTGTGTCTTTCATGCCTCAGCATTGCTACTGATATCACGGCACAGTGGTATTATCAGCTGGAAATACCACAATGCTTTGAGCTGCATGAATACCACGGTCATTTACCACAGTATTTTACTGCTATTGCAAGATTCTTGCATGAGTAAAAAGAAGGGAGAAAACACATAAAATGTATTGTTCAGTTTTAGTGTTATTATGTAATTGTGATTACATGTCTTTGAAACATATTTATATTTAAACAAAAATAATGGCAATGCTATATCAAAATGCTCCATGCCTAAATCAATCCATATGCGTATTTTAATACATCTTCTAAACATCTTCTATTATCAATATCAGAACAAAAATGTGCATGGTAGTCGGAAAGCATTAACGTAAGCATGAACATGAACAGTTACAGTTCACAGAACACAGAGCCTTTATTTTGATTAACGTATAATGTAATAAATCTGACCTGTAAACATATTGTTATCATAAGGAGCTATTTCTAGCTGACCTGACCATTTCAATTAATTAATTTATTTGATTTTAATTTAGTATTATTGTTGGTGGTGGTGATGTTATTTGATGAATTAGATTTCCTGGCACAACATGTTTAGAGTGTAAGGCTGATAAAGACTGGGTTATCCGATCAGGCTTCTGTCTGCTCTGCTCGGGCCGTCCCACTGGCAGGGCACCGTGACGAACACGGGAGCGCTGTAGAAATGGCCCTGAGACCCTCCGTCCCTGCGGTCCGTCCCTGCTCCGTACGAGAGCGCCGCCTCAGTCATCGCTGTCTGTAGAGCTGGATCATGAGCATCTGACCGGCCTGAAGAACAGACACAAGCAGAGGCGGAAATAAAGAGTCTGGCGTGTGCATTAACATTCAGGCTTCTCAACAACGGAGACTGCTTACAGTTAAAGACAACTTGTGCAAAATTGCAACTTGCATTCAAATGCATGAAGAAAATGTTTTTGTGTTCATCATTTACAACAACTTGTAATGTCAAATTATTCAAAAAGTGTGAAAACATATATTTCTAATTGTTGTGTGTTTGGGATATGTACAATGCTAGCTATGAAATCAGCCTCGGCAATGAGTCGTCTACATATTCCCCAAAATGTTAGAGATGTGACATTGAGCTCACGGTGAGGCTGGTGTTGTAGCCGCTGGTCTTCACACGCAGACGATCCCTCAAACACACTCCACGGCAAAGACAGGCCGGCAGATTCTGTCTGACACTGAGCTGAATGTCTAAGATCAGAAAGCATAATCATGCTCATTACAATCAGAGAACAACTGTAGATATAGCAGAACAATTACAGAAAGTCACAATAACCATACAGTACAGATTTCATGTCATGAGAAGAGCTGCGTGTTACATTGCATTACATTTACATTTGATCATTTAGCAGATGCTTTTATCCAAAGCGACTTACAAATGAGAACAACAGAAGCAATCAGACCAACAGTATACAAGTGCTGTGACAAAACTCAGTTAGTCTAGCACAAAACACATAGCAAGGTGTTTTGCTTTTTAATTTTAAATAAATTAGAGCGAATAGAACAGAATAGCATAGCATAGCATAGCATAGAATAGTACAACATAGTATAGTAGTATAATTAGCTGTATAGTATAGTATAGTATAGCATAGCATAGCATAGTATAGTACAGCATAGTATAGTAGTATAATTAGCTGTATAGTGCAGTATAGTAGTGTTCTACAATGTTATAATACATTTTTGCATATACCTTTGTAGCATAGTTTTGTGTATATTTAGTTTTGCATAGTATAGTAGTATAATTTGTCATATAGTATAGTATAGTATAGTTAAATACATTGACATTGATACAGTGCAATTACACATGTAATTGCTATTTAACTATGTACTTATTATAGTGTTAATGGTTAGTTTATGGTTAGTCACTTGTAATTATGCATAATTTGCTGTTATTTCTATAGTAAATACATATAACATGGTAACTACAGCACCTTAATATAAAGTGTTACCATGTACTCTTGTATAGTGCAGTAGTATAGTCACACCGCCGGGTAACAGAGACTCGATTCGGACAGAAACCGTCCACAGCCTGGTTTTGACACCAATGCAAAGAACACACGTCTATAGATAGTAAATGAAGGGCTCTTACCTGTCCGACTTGGGGTGTTTGCGCAAAGCTTCGCTCTTTAAGTCCTGGAAGGACCTGAAGGTCTGCGGCTCCGCGGAGATGCCCTGCGCGCGCCTGGTTCTGGGTCCGGGTCCGGGTCC
>NW_015507809.1:12672-14626 GCF_001515645.1 Sinocyclocheilus grahami | reverse complement strand
GTCCTTAAAATAAAGTGTGACCAAACCATTTAAACAAAGCATCTTTTGTTGGCTCTTCACCAAAATTAAAACCATTAAAAATGTTCAGAACCCTTTTTTCTGATCTGATACCTGTATCGTTTGTCATCGACAGGAATAAAGTCCAACAGGAGAACATATTCTGCAGCAGGGTCCATGCCTGAAATGTGTACTTGAAATGTAGGAAACATCCTTCTGTATGAAAACAAACAACAGCAGTCAATATATGCAGGTCACAGGCTTATCATAATGCAAATAATAATAATACTAACAGTTTAGTAGTGGTATAATCACTATTACCATTGGTCAGATCCCTAACCCTAACTACTGAAGTTTAGTGTGTGGCTCCTGCACCGTTTGTGAGGCTCTTTGGCTTGGGTTGGCAAACAGTGTCCAAACAGCCACCAAGAACCTCAAAAAACCCCACAACAGCGTCAGCACTCACTCGTTCTTCAGACACTGCACACATGGAATTGCTAACGTAATGCCACGAAGAGACTGTATTAGCAAAGGTGTGATATCTGGTGAAACCTTCCAGCTTTTGTCACAATCATCTCAGTGCCGAGCTGGTCAAACTGCTGCCACAGGCTCTGCATCTCCAGCTGAACTCTGACGCTGGCCACTTCAGGAGCTTTGCTGCAGGTCCAGCCGGCGTCTGGAGAACCAGCCCGAGACGACTCGGAGACTGCAGATGCACAGCACAGCAAAAGAAATATCAGGTCAGATATATATTTATCTAGGCCCAGACACTTTGAATTGTTTGTTCTAACAAAATTTTATGAGGTTTATGCAAAACATGAAAACGGCAGCTGACTTTCATATTGTGATGTAAAACTTCATTTAAAAAATAATGACTAAATGTAAAAATTACTAATTGATTGATGATTGTTTCAAGGTACAAATAAAGCAAAATCTAAATATATTACCGTTCATCATTGCCGCTGTACACAGGAATCCTGGTCCAAAGTCTTCCTGACACGCCATGCGTCTGTGGCTCACCACGGATCAGTCTGGCCTTTATATAACCCCAGAGATCCAATATGCAGGATTTCTGCACCTCATCCATATCACTCTCTCACAGCCCATGGCCCACGATGCCCACAAACTTACTCTGTATTACACTCAAGTATTTGTTAATTACATATACATCAGCCAGCTTTATTGACTGCGGACAGAAGAATCAGTCGGTCTGTGGCAGCGATTGATCTCCAGCACTCAACAAACAGCTAATTGGACTTTTACCACCATTGTTCTGATGGAAAACGCTTATAACGACCTTTGATCCAGGATTGCTCTCTCACAGAGACTGAACACTGAGGTCCTGACAGCACTGAAGACTGATCTGTTAATAATCGCACATGCACATTTATGAAGCATTTCCACAATGCTGAATCATATGCTCTTCTTATGACATTCTTGTGTTGTCCCATAGGAAGGAAAAATCTAAAAATGAGGTCTCTTTAATATCACAGTTGTTCATCATGATCGTGTGTTTACCAAAAACCATTTCTGATAATATTCTTGGATTTTAATGCAAATCAAGGCACAGGAGAATGGTTCTGAAAATGGATTATCATGCTTAACTTGTCAATATGTCGTAGCCTGAATAGCCCACGACTGTGTTTCTCATTAATATGTTCAGCGAAATATTATGGTCTGGTGTTGACATGGTCTGTCTTGGGGGCATTAATATGGCCACCACATCCATCTTGCCCTGTTACTAATAAGTAACAGATCACTAGAGCAGGATCTATTGATTACTGCTGACACATTTTTGTAATCAACTCATTAATCAGATCTAAAACTCTGTTCAGTTTAAGGCCATCGTTGTGCATTTGAATTAAATGGATAAGTATTTTGAATTGCCCATGACTACAAAATTATAATTTCCTAATTTATACATTTATTCTTTTATTGTGCAAAATAATATATATTT
>NW_015507809.1:11035-12203 GCF_001515645.1 Sinocyclocheilus grahami | reverse complement strand
CACGATGGGCACCAGCTTGGATTTGGTCTCCTCCCAGTTGGTTCCGATCTTCTCCTTTAAGCTCTTGACCACAGGCTCCAGCTTGGTCTTCATCTCCTCCATGTGCTGGCGCTGCTTGGCCGAGTACTCCTCGAAGAAAGGCTTCAGCTCGTCACTGTACTCCTGGAAGTGCTTCTCCAGCACCTGCCTCAGCTCCTTGCGCATGGGCTCGATCTTCTTGCGGAGCTCCTCCACGTCTTTGATCAGCTTCTCACGCCTGTCTTTAGTGGCGTCCAGCATCTGGGTGCTGAATGGGCTGATGGTTTGGAAGCCGTCCTGAAAGTAGCCGTGGAGGTTGTCCACAGACTGGCCCAGGAATTCCCTAAACAGAGGATTTAGGTTAGCTGTCACTGGAATAGTTGACATTGTGCACCTTCTTAAGATGTAATGTGGAGAGTTACTTAAACTTACTCAAAGCATGAAATCAAAATCGACTCTTTAAAGTAAAGCCATTTCTACTCCGATAACATAACTAAAACTGCTTTTGAGCGGCCCCTGCTGATCCCTGATACAGCCACTCTATCCAGACCTGTATGTGCTGTCTTTGCGCTTTCTTACTTGTAGTCTTTGAACTCGGTGTCGTCGAGGTGAGTGAGGGCCTTGTGTGCCGACTGCTTCAGCTGATCAGCGTAAACCTGGAACGCAGACTTCACATGCTCCAGCTGCGACGGCGGCTCGTCCTGCTGGAATCGGGCCTGGCAGCCTGAGCAAAGCACACGCAGATTCAGACGCTTGAGTCTGGAGCAAGGGCCGAGCTTGATGTGTTCAGTTAGAGTTATAGAGTTACAGTTTAATCTGAATACAGCTAACTGAATACAGTAGCAAAAAAATAATAATAATTTTCATTTCTTAATCACTATTTTACTCTCGTTTCTCAGTAAAAATATCTAAACATCTTTTGATCATTTTAAATTAAAAGCTAAATTGTGAGATATTAGAAAATATTTTTTTAAGTTTATTTCTTACCCCCCTGGCATAAACTAGCAAGAACCTCTTAAAACCAGAATAAATACTAGAAGGTTTAGAAACAAGATATCTACATGTATTCTTTGAAAACAAGACTTAGTATCTTAACAAAATGTATCTGGGTTTACATTTTAAACTGGAAAACAAGACAAAAATGCTGATT
>NW_015507809.1:9268-9635 GCF_001515645.1 Sinocyclocheilus grahami | reverse complement strand
TTTTTTTAGTACGACACTACCACAACTAATGTATTCTTAATCAGATTATATTTATAGTTTGGAATAGGTACTCATTAATTCAAATGATTTTTGTTACTGTAAACTAAATGTTAGGGGCACATGTTGTTACAGCTTTGGTACGTTTAGTCTGAGGTGGGAAAAGAAGATTACTTGAACATTTATCAATGAAGTTGTGCAATGAATAAAACAGGTTCCTAAGAATCACAATTATGTAAAACAGAAAAAATATTAAAAATAGTTGTAAAACATTGCATCTTAGGGTTAAAGTGCATTTGTGCTGGATTTACTAATGTAAAGCAATTACATACACACACACACACACACACTCACACACACACACACACAC
>NW_015507809.1:4385-5324 GCF_001515645.1 Sinocyclocheilus grahami | reverse complement strand
TTTTTTGTGTTTGTCTATGAATTCTCATTTCAAGCATTTAAGATCAGGAGAAACATGAATTGAGTGACCGATGCTCTTCTCTGTAATGATTGCTCTCTCATCTGAAACGCTCATTATTGCACTGCTCTTTTATAGGCTCACTAAACACAGTAGAAATGGGGGAATAGTGCCGTTGTTTTGCTAATAAAGGGTCAAATTACAATCATTACAAAACACTGCTCTTTCACCTCATCCGCCCCCAGCAGCAGCAGTCTGAACTCATGGTGAAACCGCAGCGCCGAGGTGAAAGGCCAGGATAAAGCGTGAAGGCAGAGCAGTTTTGTGCTGTGAGAACGTGTTAAAGCGTCACAATAAATGTTCAGTCAACTTGCTGCAGGAATACAAGCCATCATTGACATGATTTGCTGCCTGGTTGCATACAAATGCATCTGCGAGTTTGAATGAAGTAAATGAAATTAAAGCCAAATCACAATTTCAAGTGTTCTTCTCTGTCCAAACGGATGCATTGATTGTGAGGATCATGTGTTCAAGGCTCACTGGGGTTACATTTGCTTTCACAAACAGACGCCCACCTGCACTGATAAAGAAGGTTTGCTGTTTGTCCGCACGTCCAGCAAATCTCAAAGCTCTGCAGCTGAGTTAATATCAATCAAATACAAATAATTCAGTGTAACTGTGCTGAGCTCTTTACTGCCGACCCGCGGCACACAGCAGATGAGACGATGTGGACGCTCACAATCTCAAACCAGCGGGAGACTGTTCGGTTTTTAAGTGTGCTTGTGTCCTCGTTGAGGAACATAAACAAGAAGCGTCCATACACTTTCTGAGCAACTCTATGAAAACACATATGCATGAATGAATACACATAGAAATATGTTCAAAAGTGATAGGCAGAGCATTAGGTGGACAAACGGTATATATTTATTACTTCAAAAAGCT
>NW_015507809.1:0-623 GCF_001515645.1 Sinocyclocheilus grahami | reverse complement strand
GTGTGGCTCTCGGCTGGGAGAATGCCGTACCTCCTCGTCTTTCTCGCGGATCAGCTTCTCCGTCTCGGTGTCGGTGACGCCGGGCACCATGGGAATGGGGAAGTCGGTGCCGCTCTCCCTGGTCAGTTTGCTGCTCGGAGCAAAACAGCACATGCATGCACGAACGGTCAGTTTCACCGGCATGAGAACTGCTGTCGCAAACTGCAGCGCCAAAAGCATTGTACAAAAACAAGGTGCATATTGATGCTTCATAAGCCATACAGCAGAAAAGTTCATTAGAGCTAGAACTGATAGATGAACTATTATCCAGCATAAAATGAACATAATATGAAAAGTAATCTGCTGATATTCAATTTATTGTGTGTGAATATATATTCAGTTCATAATGTGTTTTAGTGGTATAATATTTAGTTGTGCTCTGCAGTTTGCAGGTAAATCTGTGCAGTGGAAAGGAAGTGACGTGGTTTGGCTCATCAAACCGAACATTAAAGTGAGCGTTATGAGTGACTCGAGCGTGATGAAGTGTGCAAGCGCGGTCTGCTGGCTGGAGGACGAGTGCGTACTTGCGGTTGCGCTCTTTCACCACCATGCGGGTCATGCTCTGGATGCAGTGCGCTCGGTAG
>NW_015507808.1:40683-44576 GCF_001515645.1 Sinocyclocheilus grahami | reverse complement strand
GCAGGGTTCTGGTTCCTCGTGTTTTATTCTCCAGGGTTCTGGTTTACTCGTGTTCTTGTCACTCTCCTCTTTAACAAACAGCATCTTCACAGCAGCAGATCTCAGTTCAGATGATACTCCTCCAGATATTCCTGCTTGCTTCAAAACTTAGTCACGACTGTGAGGATGAGAATAGTTATTGACCTGATTCAAAAACTGTATTTTTCTATTTAAAGAAACAACATTTCTAACAGTTTGTATTAAAACAACACCACGACAAAACAACAGAGAGCGCGGTGAAATAATCTTCTTCCTCTGAGGTTTAATGGTGCTTGGCAAACAAACGTATGCGTTTAGCGCCACCCGCTGGACTGGAGTGTGAAGCGGCGAGAGGAGGGAAATAATACGGGGGAAATTACGTGCAGTATAAGTGAAATACTGTGATCTGCTCACCTCTCCACAGAAGACTCGACGCTGACTAGTGAGCGTGCGCTAGTGATGACGTCATCGCCGCGAGGCGGGATCATCAAAAATGTGCCAAATATTTATGCAAATATACATGATCACTATAAACTGACGTGACAGACAGTGATTCATCTCATTCTTTTGTCTCTATACATAGACACATTTGCATAGATGGGCGAACATTCTGATTTTGTAAATGTGGCCAATTACATTTGCATGAAGCGCCCAGTTTGCACTTGTCTATAATTTAAATAATAGCTTACATTTATAAAACGAGCATGCGATAACAGAAATAAGGCTTTTTAATGAAAGTAAATGCCCATGTTTAATGATATTGTAAATGAAATGAAAATGTTAAATGAATTTTTTATTTATTTATTGTTCAATTTATATATTGTATGCTAATGTCACAAACAATAATATCAAGGTTTACAGTACTTTTCATGATTCTTTTATACTGTGGGTTTGATGAAGAGTAAACAAACATTTTCACGTGTCCTCCAATTTGACCCACAACCTGATCAGTGGGGGGATTTTCTCCTTGAATGCACACATTTTCATGAGCTCTGCAATCCTAAGCACTTAAACTGACCTTTGTAACGTTGTTGCAAAGAAAATTTTGAACGTTAACTCAATTTGACATTACAGTGATTCCCCAAAGACCACAATGGGTGCACTGTAACTGATTTTTGTAATTTGAACAGTATTTGTCAGTAATTAACAATCGGTCCCTATAGATTCTCTTTGCCACCTGGAAAATTCTCAGTCCCTCAAAGTATAAAATAACTTTATTCATAGATACAAAGATATTATATAGGCATATGTCGAGGGGAGTTTCAACCCTTTAACCAATGAGGATATAGATGACATACATATAGGATTTTGGCCAAGAATATGTGTTATATAAAATGGCCACATGTACAGGAAAATATGGACATATTAGGAATAAACTTGGTGAAGGATGCTGAACTATCTTCATAGTTCATCACGAACCCCATTACCTTAGAGTCCTAGCTATCGTGTCCTCATTTGAACCAAGAAAACCTAGTGCATACATGTGCGCATGTGTGACGGTCTTGCCTGGGCGGTCTGCTTTCTGCACAATGGAGACAGTGTGTAATAGGGTTTCACTGATTCAGAGAGAGAAGAAACCATTTCCACAGCAATGCTTCATTAACTCTGTTTATTTGAAAACAGTTCTCTTTTGTTAATTCGGTCACTTAAATTATTTTTAACTTTGTGATCGTATAGTGTTTCAGTCGTAACAGGTTGAATATAGATGACACACATTTTCAATTAATTATAAATCACAAATCAATGAATGAAGATCCTCAATGAAATACAGAGCAATACAATTAAACTCACAGTTAAGGGAAACATCCCCACCTAGCGGAGAACTTGAGTAACTCATTTTGAATAAAGCAATTTAACACAAACATTTAACAACATACCTGCACAATGGAGACAGTGTGTAATAGGGTTTCACTGATTCAGAGAGAGAAGAAACCATTTCTACATAAAACACAAGACAACACACAAATTGATTGCAATCAGGCCTCGTAATATAAACGCGTTATAACTCGATATTGAGCAACACACACAACGCCAAACAAGGCTTAACAGAGTCCCAACATATTAATTGAAAGATACAATCACATTAAAGCAAATATTTGTGTGTCTTGGACACTTATAAATGGTAATTCTCAGACCGCGAAAACCGTGCAACTTACCCACAGCAATGCTTCATTAACTCTGCTGTGGGCAGTCCCTACTCCACACGCTAAATCACATCACGCACCACATAGATGGCGCTGTCCCCATTTATGCAATAATTTAACATACCTTTCCAATCCGTTACACATGCGTACCTTGAATATGAGTAAGAGACATTAAAACATAATACAAGAGAGAGAGCAGATCAGATGGAGGAGGGGGGAATCAGAGAGAGACAACAGTGTGCTGTACAGGGAGGGCGAGTGAGAGAGGGAGAGGAAGAAAAAGGAGGGTGAAAACATCTGGAACCAATACAGACAGAGAGTGTTTTCTAACAGTATTATACTGTAATATGTACAGTAAGATACTGTAAAATGAGTATACAGTATTTTACTGTAAAACGCAAAGGATTATAGGAAAATATACGGTGACTACTGTATTTCCTCACTACTGTAAATCAATTTACAGCACCGAAGTTGCCCATGAAAAACTGACCAATGGCAAGGGAGTTCTTTTTTTGACTGTTTGGTGGAAGTGGCTGTAAAAGGACAAAAGAGAAATGCACCGTAACTCGACAAAAGATTAGTATATTATTTCTGTTTTATGCAAAACTGCGATATTTTAAGATGTTTTCACTTGTTAACAGCAAACTAACATTATTCATCGTGTCATTTTTCATGTCGGGAGTTGGAGCCTTTTTTTCTGACTGACGGCCAGAATGCCGCCAAAAGGCTGATAACTTCGACTGCTGAGTAAGTTAAGGTCACCTATATTAGACTAAATAAACCTTAGTTAAACCGAGAAACACGTTTGTGCGTTCTGCTGCCCTTTAATGCAAGTTAGCTCCTGTGGCGAGTCGTTATTTAACCTTAACAGCGAATTAACTTGAAATACTGAGGTAAAGTGCGTTAGGCAAACCACTGTTTCAGTGGAGATATTAAACAGTATTTTCTAGTACTTCTTTTGTTTGTTATTTTCAGATTTCTAGTCTGGATGTAGTCTGCAACGTCGAATCCTCTTCTTGTGAATGTCATTATCGATGATAACATCAACTGGTAAATTAATGATGTAATTTAGCCGAAGTTAACTAACTTAGTTGAACAAAGAGAAACATAGTAAGTTATCTTCTCTACTCTGCCTCTTTATCTGCTAATTCTCTTCAAATGCTATTTAAGTCAGAAAGTGTGTACCAATGTCGTATGCAACTTTAGAGACGGTCCCTAAATTCAGTGACATACATTAACAAAAAACAGCGAGCTAACAACCTACTGAGGAAAACTGAGTGAAGAAACACCACTGTTAAGAACATCTTTTGTATTTTATTTTAAAGTGTGTGGTCATGTCTGCATCAGAGGTGTGTTGGAGTCTTGTGATTGCCTCGTAGCGGTGCTAACAGCAGGTGAGCTTCCATCAGCTTAACTAACTTTAATGTCACTAAATTAGCCTCTAGCTGCTGTTCTCCACTAACTCACAGAACAGGCTGACTTTGAGAGGAACATGCTAGCACATGGTGAATAAACATGAGCACTACATGTTTCAAAATCGAAACCCGGTGCGGGTGTTTTGATATCACTGTATTTCTGAAGGAAACTCATTTTAATTTCTTCTTGCTTGTAATGTCTGATAATGCAGCGTTTGTGAGTGGAGCTCTGCTTTGTGTACAGCGTTACCGGGAAAACCTCAATCTCTACCACTGCAACAGCGCCTCCTGCTGGCAGAGAATGAGTTTGCATATA
>NW_015507808.1:35307-40332 GCF_001515645.1 Sinocyclocheilus grahami | reverse complement strand
TCAACTAATTATGTACCTTCCTTGTAGGTGCGTTCAGATGTAGTATATCAAGTTTTTTTTTATTAACGTCAAAGTGCGTACAGCACCAACAAGTTTGACAGTCAAGGCAAATTCTGTAAACACTGCTTTGATAAATAATGTTATTTTTTTCTTGTGCTTGCAGGTTCATGCAGACAGTCAACATTTGTGGCACCAAATGCATTGAAAGTCACAGATCAGCTGGAATTCTGGAAAGAGGGTGCAGCCTGAATCCCATCCTGCTGTTTCTCATCAGAGAGCTTGTCAACTTTTACTGTCAAAATGACTGAAATTTAACACAACACCACAAACTCATGTTTACTGTATTTTATTTACACTACCAGTCAAAGGTTATTGAACAGTAAGATTTTTAATGTTTCTTAAAGAAGTCTCTTCTGCTCACCAAGCCTGCATTTATTTGATCCAAAGTACAGCAAAAACAGTGAAATATTTTTACTATTTAAAATAACTGTTTTGTATTTGAATATTTTTTTAAATGTAATTTATTCCTGTGATCAAAGCTGAATTTTAGGATCATTACTCCAGTCACATGATCCTTCAGAAATCATTCTAATATTCTGATTTGCTGCTCAGAAAACTATTATTATTATTGTTTTTATGACTGAACAACTGAGTAGAATTTTTCAGGTTTCTTTGATAAATAGAAAGTTCAGAAGAACAGCATTTATCTGAAATATAAATATTTTGTAACATTCTGAATGTCTTTATCATCACTTTTGATCAATTTAAAGCATCCTTGCTAAATAAAAGTAGTAATTTATATCATTTCTTTCCCAAAGAACAAAATTATACTGACTCCAAGCTTTTGAATGGTATATTGTATAATGTTACAAAAGCTTTTTATTTCAGATAAATGCTGATCTTTAGATCTTTCTATTCATCAAAGAATCCTGAAAAAAAATTACTCAACTGTTTTAAATATGGATATTAATAGGACTTAAAAAGAAGAGACTTTAAAAACATTTAAAAACTTTTGACTGGTAGTGTACTTGCCAATTTTTGAGTATGTGTATGTTTTTTGAGTATGTGTATGTTTTTTCCATGATACAAAGTCCCTGGGGGACTGTGGTGATACCATTTTTTTAAGCTAGTGCATCTGAGGTCAAGATTTGTAATTTGTACTTTTAAAAAGAAAATGTTAAACTTATGCTGCGGCGCCCAGGGAGCAGTTGGGGTTCGGTGCCTTGCTCAAGGGCGCGGGGGGGGGGGGGGTGGGGGTGGGGGGGGGCGGGGGGCTGGATATGGTAAAAATCATGGTTTACAGTGCAGTACCACAATTGGTTTGTTTTTTACAGGTAAATATTTTTTTAACTAAATGAAAATAAACTCTACAGTACTGATACTGTAAATGAAAATACAGTAATAATACTGTAAATAAAATACAGTAAAGACATATTGTACTGTAAATGCAATTACAGTACTAATACTGTAAACATTTCTACAGAAACCTATTTACAGTGCAGTTTTATCCTAGTTATCGATTTCTAGAGTTTGCCTTTTGGTTCTTTCTTTTGTTTAATTTGCTCTCTGCAGTTTGTATTTGTCTCTGTTCTTTTCATTCTAGTCATAGTGCGTAGTCAGTGTGTTATTTTGCTGCTGCTTGTTCTCTCTTGTGGTCTTGTCTTGTGTCGTCTTGTGTTTGTTCCTGTTCTGTGTCCTGAATCCCTCCTGGCTGCTGTTCTCAAGACCTGGCTATCTGACTGGAATCACTACAGCTCAAAGTATCAAGCCCTGGTTTCTCAAGCTGCTGCCTGATATCCAGTGTTCTCATTGACTGGTGCTGGTCTATCTCCTTTGTTCTCTACAGAACGTTGTCCAGGTCTGACCAAGGACCAGCAGACTGCCCTTTCCTACTGTTTGGACTCTCACATAAACCCTGTTAATCCTTGCCTTGTCAATAAACCTCACTCCCTTGATCATTCTGCATTTGGGTCTCTCTCTCTCTCTAGTAAACTGCTGTGACAAAACCTGACATGATGGTGATTTTTAGTTACATTATAGAGACGTTTTTTCCAGAGTGAGTCAGCAGTAAAGACTTTTGTAATGAAAGATACTGAACTGCTTTTTTAATGCAATTATGTGCATATATTTGTACAAACATATACATCTCACAACAGTTATGGAAAACAAATAAAAAAAGGTTATACAGAAAAAAAACAAGTGCATGTGCATAGAAGGAAAAAAAAAATATATATATATATATATATGCCAGGGATAAAAAAAAAATTATTAACCAAAGTAAAGTGACATAGTGCTTTCTGTAAGTAAATTAAGTAAACAAAGTCTTGAAAGTTGATGCAAAAACAGGTTTCTACAGGTGTTCAATGTGTGCCCGTGTTAATACACTCTTAGAAGATTATTTGTACAATATTGCAGCTAAAAAGACAATTAATGAAAAAAGACAGGTTATAAAAATATAATTAATACCTGCTTATGTGTTGTGTTATTATTGATGTTTTATACATGTCAGCTTGTGAGAAATAACAGCATTGTCTTAATGTGGAGCAGTTCAATTAATGTGTTTCTAACAGCAGACACTAAAGTTAATAAAGTGAGATGATCTGCTGATGATCCTGAATGTCTTGTTGAATGAGTGTTGATCGTCTGAGGCTCATCAATATTAACAGAGCTGCTGAAAAGATTCTTTATTTCATGTCAAATAAGCTCCTGTTAGCTCCTGTTTTCTCCTCATTTATTATGCTGATGTCTTCAGATCTCCTGTAAATGGACACTTAAAGCTCGTTTCATTGGTGTCAACAGACTGAGGGTTGTTTTTTACAAATGTGCATTTTTTTCTGACTTTATACTTTCAAATGTTTTTTTTCTATTTCTACATATCTACAATTTTATGAATAAACAGATTAATGTTAGAATTAGAAATAAAAATGTGGTGATTTGCATCAGTTGTTTACGATAGCTAGATGTAGATGCTTAAATGTGTCAATTAATATATGAGTCAAAGACAAAAGGGGTTTATATTGCAATAAATAAATAAAAAATAAATATCATGCATATTTAGAACAAAACTCATTTGATGATATATTAAAATCATATATTTAAGGATCATATATAGTGTAGCACCAAAATATTCATTAATTGATATTTTAAATCTGTATATTTTGCCACTATCCCTTATATTACTAGGTTTTACCCAATTGTTAGCAATACAATTTCAATAATTTAAAATGTAATAGAATATAATTAACTTTTCTTTTACATATTTTACAGGTCAGAATAACTATATTGTTTCATTTTTACATAAATATATATGTTACGCTGAATGATGATGGAACATTAGTTCACCTATATTTTGACATTTTGTTTTCAAAAAAATTATTTGAAGCATATAGACACTTGCATTTAATTGATTTGCTATCTGTATAAAATCACTTTTGTAAATTTAATTTGATGCAGACACTAACATTTTAATTTAATAATTTTTAATAATACTAATACATTTTTGCAGATTTATTAAAAAAGAAAAACTGAAATATCACATGGTCCTGCTTAAATGTGTAGATTGCTTAAAAATAACTAAGTTAACTGATGTATTGATTTTGGCAAATCTGCTTTTTCCACACAGAAATTCATGTTCAGTGAATCTCCTCCCACAACAAACACACATTCAGCAATTCACCAATAAATGCTGGAATATCTCCATCAGTTCACAAGTGAAGACGAGCATCAAATCATCAGGAAGAGCTTAAATCTGCAAAGACCGAGTTTATTAAAGAGGACAGAGAGAAGATGAGATCCAGAACCCTGCAGAATCAAACACACTGAAGATACTGAAGAACTAATAGGTTGGTGTTTATTATTCATTCATAATGCTGACGATTATAAAGCTTCAGGCAGCTTTATATTTTGGTTTGCTGTAACAAGAAAAATATTTAGAGCTGTTGAATAATTTTGCTGAAGCATCAATTAATTAGGGACACTTCCTATGAACTAAGTACTTTTTTTTTCAACAAAATTTATGTTAGATTGAGTTTCCAAGCCAGATAGTTAAGATCCAGTCCCGAATGCCATATCCTGTCAGAAAATATCTGTTTTGTCTGGTATCTGAACAAATAGTCAGCAGGGTTGTCGATACCCAAAACCCATTAACATCAAGTCTTGTCTGGTACCAAAACTGTATTAACACACCTGACCGAGAAAAGCCAGAGAAGAGCAGAAGCAGGAGACGAAGTGATGATGATAAAAAGGAGCAACGTTTATTGAATAATCTTAGTTGCTTATGTTTCAATTCTCAGACTTCATCTGATCAGCACAAATCCAACAAGTAGTGTTTTACCAAACACAATAACATCCCATAAACCTTGATTCCCTTTCATGGGAACTTCGAACTGCGTCCTCTAGGGGTCGCTATGGGGAACGCCTCGTCGTGACCCGTGTCTGAAGCATACATTGAAAAAACACCAACTCGTTGGCCAGCGACAGCCATGACGTCACTACCGGTGCGACTATAGTATAAATAGGCGCCGGGAGCACACATCATTCTCTTCTTCGTCTTTATTGACTGTTTTGTTTGAAGCGTGCATTTCTGTGGTAAGAGCGCTCTCTATTTATCTCATTATGGCAAGCACTAGCAAAGCATTTAAGGATGTGTGCATCCGTGTTGACGTTGTTTAACATCTGATGACACACATGATCTATGCGTTGTTTGTTTGGGCAAAGAGCACGCACGAGATGTCTCCGAGGGGGCAATCTGCGTGCACTGTGAGCGTTTTTTCCAAGGGAAAAAGCTCCGCTCTCGTTTGTCTCTCTTTTCGAGGAAAGAGGGGCAGCCATCTGCTTCCCGCGATTCAGGCCCCGCCGCTGCTGAGGCACGGAAGGGAATGAGCTCGTGGGGATCGCAGGTGGATCTGGCCGATGAGTTTGAAGGGGAGTTTCCCTTTCGCGATCGTTGGCTGTGCACAAGAGTGAGCCGTTGGAAGATGATGTTATTTCATTAACATTGTCTGATTCAGGGGCTATTGCTCTGCT
>NW_015507808.1:30514-35132 GCF_001515645.1 Sinocyclocheilus grahami | reverse complement strand
TTCAGGGGCCAGTGCTCTGCTGGGATCAGCCCAGCAAAAGCAGGAAATAGCTGAGGAGGGCAAAGAAGCTGAGGCTGAGCCTTCCCAATCCTCCTGCCCTGCGTATGATGAGCTTTTGGAAATTATGGATCGCGCCACGATGAGGCTTTACTTGCCGTGATCCGGGTGAAGAAAGTGACATCGCAAAATATCTCGATAAACGTTATTTTTCTGACCATAAACCCTCCAGCTCAGGTGAGCCTTCCTTTCTTCCTGTTTTTCATATAAAGATTGAGAAGGAATGGAAGAGGCCGTTTTTTCCTCACGCATCCATCGATTCCAGCATACAAGTTATGCCAACATCGATGCGATGTGCAAAAGTGGTTATGAGAAGATGCCCCTATAGAGAGACGCTGGTCAGCTATCTCTCTATGGGTGAGACGTCCTCTAAGGGGTAGGAAGAATCGCGGGTCAAAGGAAGGTGAGTAAAAGACCTAAGGGATGTGATCCAGACAGGGCGTCAGCGCTTTTGTCCGGATCAGAGTGATACCTCAGTATCTACTCATTTCCTTCGAGGGTGTTACATCTGCCCTTATCTTCACCTTCCTAATTCCCCTGTAACCACCATCTCTCCACTTGACTGAGGTTAGGTGGGAAATTTCCTGCATTATAGTCTCCTATACTGGACCTATTAGGTTTGGTTGGTTCTATGGCTTCATAGTGACCATCTTACTGATGGTCCGGTCTAGAGGCTTCTTCAGACAGAGCTCCGACGCGGGAACCATGGTGGGTGAGTACGATCCATGTCTAAATATATAAAAATATATATGTGTGTATCTAATGAGCTGGTGGTTGTGTGTATAACCCTTCTGCTAGTTTCTTTCCAGTGATTCCCGGGACCTGTGTGTTTCTGTCCCTTTCTAGGGTAGGTCCTCGGTGTGCACCCCCTCTGCTGGGTTCAGAAACCGGGTGCTCGACGTGCAGTGTTTATTTCACTCGTCGATATATGTCCAGAGGGTAAGAAAAGCCGGGTTTCGGCTTCATACTTCCTGGATCATGCGGCCATGACACAGGCTTCTGCGGGAACCTTCATCAGGCCCCCCGCGCGTCACTGCAAAAATTTCCTGGACGTCCGGGCTGGGGTTACGCTTTCATGCTACCCTGACTGGTCTACGGTATCTGGGTCGCCCTGAGGGGTTTCCCGATCACTAGGATATCCCCTCTTGCTGAGGCATAGAGCGGGAGGCATAGATGGCATTACGAGAACCTTCATGTGTAAATGCTGTCTCGGGCAGTGCTCCCCTCATCTTTGAGGGTTGTATTTGAGCTTGCCTCTCCCGTTTGGCCCAGTACTTCCGGGTATCTGTAAACAGATGCTTGGGAAACTCTAATCCAAATACTATGGTAAGTGCTCACGTTAAGCTTTGCGCACTTTTCTACAAATCCACATAAGTGGTAAGTGTGCACGTTATGCTTTGCGCACTTTCTTAAATCCACATAGCTAGCAAGTGTGCACATTATGCTTTGCCCACTTTTGTAAAATCCACATAAGTGGTAAGTGTGCGCGTTATGCTTTGCCCACTTTTCTAAAATTGAGGAGTTGGATTCCTCGCTCCATGGGCTGTCCTTGTGGTAGTATTGAGCAGTGCTCCCTTTTATCAAAGTGTTACCTGGAATGAGCAAATTTATTCCTCTGAATTCGGAGTTTTCCTCTCACATGAGAAGTTTGAGTTCTCTGTTTCTCCAGAGCACCTGGAAACAGCAGCATCAGTGAATTAGGCCCGTGAGTCATGTACATAAGGAAAACACTGAGGAATACTAAACATTGACTTTAATCTCAAAAAGTGCAGTTTTTTTTGTCCATAATTCATGTGAAGCTCCATACACTTAAAGTAACTATCAGTTGAACAGTAAATATATCTTTTTACAAAAATGGCGGCGCGCATAGACGCAGCGGCTTCACGCTCTCCAGTTTAGTGCTTTTTAACTCATAACTGTTAAAATCAGTCTGGCGAATCACAGTTACAGTCACTTAGATATCTTAAACATAGGTTTTCGATGTAATCAAGAAGTTACAAGTGAATTTCTGGAGTTACACAATATACCGGAGGAGATAGCCAGGACACCGGGCTCTCCATGGACTGTTATCGGCCTTAGCAGGCGACGAATGCGGAGGAGACACAGGAAGCAAAAGCGTGAATGCCGGTCGGGCCTATTAGTTTGGCTAAAGGAACAACCACACAAACCACCTCTTCCGAGTGTATTTCTTACAAATGCCAGATCACTTGCTAATAAAAGGGAGAAATTACAACTGCAAATCGCTATGAACAACATCATTAAGGACTGCTGCATTATTTTTTTAACAGAGACGTGGCTGAACCCACGCATACCTGACGCCGCTATGGAGTTAGCTGGATGGACAGCATTTCGCTGGGACAGAAACAAAGATTCCGGTAAGACCAAGGGCGGTGGGCTCTGCATCTATATAAATGACGACTGGTGCACCAATGCCAACATCATAGGTAGTCACTGTTCTCCCGATTTGGAGTACTTAACTGTTAAATGCAGGCCCTTCTGTCTGCCTCGTGAGTTTACCATTGTTATAGTTACAGCTGTTTACATTCCACCGGATGTTAATGCTAACACAGCTCAAAGCTACTTGCTGCCTCTTCTCAGCTCCAAGACTGCTTTGAAAGAACCAATTGGGAGGTCTTCGAGAACCAGGATCTGGAAGTGTATACAACAACGGTACTCTGCTATATAAAGAACTGTGTCGATAACGTTACTGTCGACAAATGCATCCGGGTCTACCCCAACCAGAAGCCTTGGATGACTAGAGACGTCAGGGCCCTCCTAAAAGAATGTAATGGCATTCACACTTTTCCTCGCATTAAAATCTGCATGTGGCACACTGACCTGCTCTGAAAAGCCAGGCCTATATCTACGCTTCAGTCTCTTGTCTCAAACTAATTAATGCTCTATTAATTATTATTGGAATGTAACCTCTTTTTCTATTTAAAGGAGAAAATCTCTTTGCTAAGACTCAGCTTTGTATGAAAGTTACCTTCATAACCCAATGGGCCAATTTACATAGTCAAAACTCCCAGTCAGAGACCATTTATGGTCAAATTCAAAAGAGTAAAAAAGCTAATTCAACCTCAACCCCATTGGTTTCTCCTTTTGTTTCTACCTCTCATTAACTCTTTGTACCCACAAGACCGCTTATATTTGTCCCCTGTGGTTCTATATGGCCCATTTTAAGTATGGCCTCATTCTGCTTCCCCTGAAGGCTTTTCGATCCTCAATCTCTCTTGTATTGCATGTCAACTGGGATTTTGAAGCCTGTTTTAGAGTTTGATGGAATATATGACGAAGCAGCTGTGGTCCATACTGATGTCATAGATACTATATTACAACTAGAACATAATATTATTCAACACGGAGACAAAATGAATAGGGTACTGTATATTGAAAGCATGCAGCTGTATATCTTAAACACCCTGCTTTATGATATTTCTCAGTTCCGTTCAATAGCCTTGAGCACTCGAGTGATTGACATCGGTCTTGTTCCAATTCTTCAGCTGTCTGCTTTCTCCTTCTCGCCCTTCATTGCAAGCTAATCCGGTTAAGGGCTCAGAAATGAGGCGTGATAGAATTTGGCTCACCGAGAAAAGAACCTCGCCATTCATTGAGCGAGTAGTACTACAGCCACATTTCACATGTGTCTAAACCTTTCCAGCCAGCTGAGGGTTAGAGAATGGATCGAAAGGGAGACATTTTCTTGAAATCTGCTGGAACCTTTAGCAATAACGGCAATGCTACGAGAGACAAGAGCATCTCCAAGTGCCAGAGACACTGACAGACCTCGCCATCCACTGCAGGGAATCCACCGCCCATAGCAAATAAGTTTTAATGGTGGCGTGCATAGACGCAGCGGCTTCATGCTCTCCCGTTCAGTGCTTTTCGTTTGTGGGTTTGTTTGTTTTTTTACGCGTAACTGTTAAAATCAGTCTGGCGAATCACAGTTACAGTCGCTTAGATATCTTAAACATAGGTTTTCGATGTAATCAAGAAGTTACAAGTGAATTTCTGGAGTTACACAATATACCGGAGGAGGACACCGGGACACCGGGCTCTCCATGGACTGTTATCGGCCTTAGCAGGCGACGAATGCGGAGGAGACACAGGAAGCAAATGCCGGTCGGCCGGTCGGGCCTATTAGTTTGGCTAAAGGAACAACCACACAAACCACCTCTTCCGAGTGTATTTCTTACAAATGCCAGATCACTCACTAATACAAGGGACGAATTACAACTGCAAATCGCTATGAACAACATCATTAAGGACTGCTGCATTATTTTTTTAACAGAGACGTGGCTGAACCCACGCATACCTGACGCCGCTATGGAGTTAGCTGGATGGACAGCATTTCGCTGGGACAGAAACAAAGATTCCGGTAAGACCAAGGGCGGTGGGCTCTGCATCTATATAAATGACGACTGGTGCACCAATGCCAACATCATAGGTAGTCACTGTTCTCCCGATTTGGAGTACTTAACTGTTAAATGCAAGCCCTTCTATCTGCCTCGTGAGTTTACCATTGTTATAGTTACAGCTGTTTACATTCCACCGGATGTTA
>NW_015507808.1:23278-30486 GCF_001515645.1 Sinocyclocheilus grahami | reverse complement strand
GCCTCTTCTCAGCTCCAAGACTGCTTTGAAAGAACCAATTGGGAGGTCTTCGAGAACCAGGATCTGGAAGTGTATACAACAACGGTACTCTGCTATATAAAGAACTGTGTCGATAACGTTACTGTCGACAAATGCATCCGGGTCTACCCCAACCAGAAGCCTTGGATGACTAGAGACGTCAGGGCCCTCCTAAAAGAATGTAATGCTGCCTTCAAGTCTGGAGACAAAGCCCTCTATAGTACAGCCAGAGCCAACCTGAAAAGAGCCATCAAGGATGCGAAAGCAAAGTACAAAAGAGAGATTGAGGAACACTTTACCCACAATGATCCACGACGACACTGGCAGGGGATCCAGCACCTCACTAATTACAAAAGCACTACCCAGAGAAACTCTGACTTCAGCGTCTCGCTGGCAGAAGAACTTAATTGTTTCTTTGCCCACTTTGAAGTGAGAGAGACCGAGATGCTCACACTATCCATACCCACGCTCAACGGACATGCACCTTCATTCACAATACAGGAACACAGGGTAAGGAGTGTGCTCAGGGCTATTAACCCAAGAAAGGCCTAGATCTATGGAAGACACAATCAATACTGCCTTGCACACAGCTTTGCTTCATTTGGAGCACCAAGGAAACTATGTGAGGATGCTTTTCATTGACTATAGTTCAGCGTTCAATACAGTTATTCCCGATAGGCTGGTAGCCAAATTGCTGGATTTAGGTCTTTCCTCTTCTATCTGCCACTGGATTAAGGACTTTCTGACCAGCCGTCCACAGACGGTTAGGTTAGGCCCCTATTCCTCCTCCACTTTAACACTCAGCACAGGTGTCCCACAAGGCTGCGTGCTGAGTCCACTTCTCTACGCCCTTTACACTCATGACTGCATCCCAATCCATTCCACTAACACTATTATTAAATTTGCAGATGACACAACCATTGTTGGACTCATCTCAGGAGGAGACGAGACGGTTTACAGAGATTATATTCAGAGACTGGCAGAATGGTGTGGGGCAAATAATCTGGCCCTGAATGCTTCTAAAACCAAAGAGCTCATAATGGATTTTCCGAAGGCACAACTTGATTCACACACCACTACACATCAATGGGGTCTGCGTGGAGAGGGTTACAGCATTCAGGTTCCTGGGCACGAACATTGCTAAGGATCTCTCCTGGAGTAAAAACACCTCAGCAGCTGTCAAAAAAGCACAGCAGCGACTCTATTTCTTGAGGATTCTCAGGAAGAACCACCTGCAAAAGCAGCTGTTAGTGTCTTTCTATCGCTGTTCCATCGAGAGTGTGATAACGTACTGCATCTCCACATGGTATGCTAGCAGCTCAGCGGCAGATAAGAAAGCTCTCCAGGGGGTGATTAACGTGGCACAAAAAATCATTGGTTGCTCTCTGGCTTCCTTAAAAGAACTTTACACTTCACACTGCCTTAGAAGGGCAGAAAACATTTTAAAGGATCCTTCCCATCCCGGACATCAACTGTTAGAACTGCTGCCCTCTGGTAAGCGTCTTAGGCCCATTAAAGCGCAGACCAATAGATTCAAGAACAGCTTTTACCCCAGCGTCATAAGGGAGCTGAACATTGCCGGCACAATATACAAAAACAAAAACAGATAACTGAGAAATGCACAAATCTGCAATACGATATTTAATAAGGCTTAAATTTGCACTATCGCCTTGTTTGTACTGTCTTTGTATTGTATTGTTAAACTGCATACCGTTTATTGCTGACTGTATTGCAGACAAGGCTTAACTTTGCACTATCGCCTTGCTTGCATTGGCTTGTGTATTGTTTGTCTTTGTCTTTTTTTTTGTATTACAGATGTTTAAGTTACATGAGACTGCACTGTTAGGATTGCTCAAATTTCACTATACTTGTATAGTGACAATAAAGAAATCTTGAATTTTGAATCTTGAATCAACCCCTAGAGGACGTAGTGTCTCGTTCCCTACTCAGGGAACCATGGTTACATAAGTAACCTGAGACGGTTTCCATAAACATTCCCTCTTATCTCTTATTCATACAGACAAAACAGTTAATGAACCCTTACAATCATCAGATTAAACAATGGAAATACATAAGCAAGGAAAATAAGAAAAATATAAAAAAACAAAATGAATGAATAAATAAGCAAATAATAAAATTATATAAATGGTAAATGATAATGTATTGTTTGATAAAAAATCTACAATAAATTACATAAATGGCTAATGATTATAAATGATTAAATGAATAAATTATTATGAATGAATAAAAACAAGAAAATAAAAACAACACAAATGTGTGGTCGCTCTCTGGATGCAACACACAGTTTGTATTTGAGGATCTTCAGATCCTTCATGTTGTTGAACAAACATTAAATATATGTATTATATATAAAACATGAGATTTGTGCCTATTATATTTTTTAAATAATAATTTGTAGATCAATGTACCTCATCCATGGAAAGTTTCAGAGAAGTATAATTAATAAAATAACATTAAAAATGATCAAAATTTTGTAATGCAATTGAAGATAATGAGGAGAAAGAAGAATTGAGTGAATTTGAGGAGAAAAATCATGTCACAAGTGGAGAAAAACCAAAACAGAAAGATTTAAAGAAAAAAAGAAATCATTCACCTGCACTCAGTGTGGAAAGAGTTCCACATACAAAACAAATCTTGAGTGTCACATGAGAGTTCATACTGGAGAGAAACCATTCAATTGTGATCAATGTGGGAATAGCTTCACTCAATCATCAAGCCTTAAGAATCACATGAACATCCACACTAGAGAGAAACTGTACACATGTGATCAATGTGGCAAAACATTTTTGAGGGCTTCAGACCTGAAGAATCACCTGGCAGTTCATACAAAGGAGAAGCCACATTCATGTTATTTGTGTGGAAAGAGTTTTTCATTTCTATAAAATTTAAAAGTACATCAGAAAATACATGCTGGTGTGGGAGAGTACATGTGCTTTGAGTGTGAAAACACTTTTACTTCAGCAAACAGTTTAAAACTGCATGAGAGAATTCACACTGGAGAGAAACCTTACAAGTCAAGTCAAGTCAAGTCTGCTTTATTGTCAATTCTTCAACATGTACAGCACATACACATTCAGCAGGGAGATGGTGCTGTCACAGGTGCGTGGTGGGGGCTTGTAGTCCGTAATGGTCTGTATCCCCTGCCACAGGCTCCGAGTGTCTCTGCTGTCGCTGAAACGATGGGCTATCCTCCTGGAGTACTGTCTCTTAGCCTCTCTGATGCCGCGGGAAAGGTTGTCCCTAGCTGTCTTCAAGCCCACCTCATCTCCAGCTCTGAAGGCAGCGTTCCGCGTCTTCAGGAGTCCGTAGACCTCCCCTGTTAGTTCAAGTGTTACAAGTGTTCACACTGTGACAAGAGATTCACTCGGTCATCACATCTGAAAATACACGAGAGGATCCACACTGGAGAGAAACCGTATCACTGCACTGCATGTGGGAAGTGTTTTAGTCATTCATCTTCTCTACACAGTCATACAAAAAACAATCACAGTAAGTAGATCATCTTCAGATCCAGCACTTTCAGATCTGATGCTGCCTCCTCAACAAATGCTTCATATTATGTTAAATTGTTTCATATTATGTTCAATATGTTTAATAAGCAGGATTGTAAGAATAGTAATTAAATACCATTAAAACCTTATTGATACCTATTCTTATTTGTAAGTCAGTATGAGAGAGAGGTCCATCTCATTAGTTTTCACTTTTACTTAGCTAATTTTTGTATTTGCTCTGAGTAATTATTGATTAAATGTTCCCCTTTTTATTAATATATTATCTTTACTTGTAATATTTTATCAACAACTTTTATTGTCTGCTGATTGTATTTGAATCAGGAAAAAGTTATTATAATTTCAGTTTTAATATCTAAAAGCTATGATGGATTATTTATTATTTTTGTTTATTTATTATGATTGATACCTATTCTTATTTGTAAGTCAGTATGAGAGAGAGGTCCATCTCATTAGTTTTCACTTTTACTTAGCTAATTTTTGTATTTGCTCTGAGTAATTATTGATTAAATGTTCCCCTTTTTATTAATATATTATCTTTACTTGTAATATTTTATCAACAACTTTTATTGTCTGCTGATTGTATTTGAATCAGGAAAAGGGGGGGGGGTTGTCTACATTAGCAGCCCTTCTTCTTCTTCTTCTAGCAGTGGGCGGATCGATCCTAATACAGATAGTATATATACCAGCGTTGACAGAGGCAGACAAAGTACACAACGTCATTGCTTGAGTGAAGTACAGATAGTACTGGTTAAATACTACACTACAACTGAAAGTTGTAAAGACAGATTTTTACTTAAGAAAAAGTATGAAAGTACATGGTTTTAAAAGTACTTAAGAAATTAAAATCTGGAAAAGCGCTAGGTCCCGACGGCTATCCGGCCGAGTTTTACAAGATGTTTTCTGCCAAGCTAGCACCTCTGTTGTGTAAGGTATTTGAGGAGGACCGTGTTTCAAACTCTCTCCCCTTATCCATGACAAAGTCTGTCATATCGGTCCTTCTTAAAAAGGATAAGGATCTGCTTAAGTGTAAATCTTATCATTTGATCAGTTTACTTTGCTGTGACTATAAGATCCTGGCTAAAGTGCTGGCAATCAGAATTGAACCAGTCACGAGAAAGGTAATTCACCCGAATCAAACTGGTTTTATTGCTGGGAGGCAGTTATCTAATGTGTTTATTTACTTGCAACACTTGGAAAGTTTGGCTTTCGCAAACTGATATTTTGGCTTCCTGATTTATCGAGTGATGAAGCTCCAATTTGGTTACTGATGGAACAGAACATGTGTAATCCAGTAATACGTTCACTGCTCTGTGCTCCAATCCCAGTGAGCAAACACTATTCTACGAATAACCCAGTTGTTTGTGGATCACTCAGAATATGGTCACAGTAAACAAGCGTTGCCTTCTGCCCCTATTCTCTTGAATCCTTTGTTTCCTCCTTCTCTTATATATTCAGCATTTCAATTGTGGTCTAGAAATGGAATTAGTTGTGTTAAGGACCTTTTTAAAGACGGCATATTTATTTCATTCCAACAGCTAAGAACGGATTTTGAGATCCCTCAGTCTATTATTTTAGGTTCTTACAGGTCCGTAGCTTCATTAAAAAACACTTCTCTCCCTCCTTGAACCAACCTGAAGGGGGCTGGTTCGCAAACTGATATTTTGGCTTTCTGATTTATCGAGTGATGAAGCTCCAATTTGGTTACTGATGGAACAGAACATGTGTAATCCAGTATCTCTACGTTCACTGCTCTGTGCTCCAATCCCAGTGAGCAAACACTATTCTATGAATAACCCAGTTGTCTGTGGATCACTCAGAATATGGTCACAGTAAACAAGCGTTGCCTTCTGCCCCTATTCTCTTGAATCCTTTGTTTCCTCCTTCTCTTATATATTCAGCATTTCAATTGTGGTCTAGAAATGGAATTAGTTGTGTTAAGGACCTTTTTAAAGACGGCATATTTATTTCATTCCAATAGCTAAGAACGGATTTTGAGATCCCTCAGTCTATTATTTTAGGTTCTTACAGGTCTGTAGCTTCATTAAAAAACACTTCTCTCCCTCCTTGAACCAACCTGAAGGGGGCTGGATAGATGAGTTGTTAAATATGGACCCTTTTCGAAGGGGTATGTTGTCTATTCTATATATGGTTACTCAAAGATCCGCCTCCCCATCTCTAGACACTAGACAATATAAGGAGGCAATGGGAGGAGGAACTAGGAATATAAATATCAGATACAGTCTGGCAGTGGGCAATTTAATTGGTACACTCATATTCTGTATGTATTAGACATGGACTTCTACAATTCAAAGTGCTTCATAGGCTCCATCTGTCTAGGAGCAAGCTGGCTAAGATGTATCCGGGGTCAGATTCATCTTGCCCCAGATGTGGTTTGGAACCAGCAGACCTGAGTCATATGTTTTGGGGATGCCCCAGATTAAAAAGTTTTTGGATAGACATCTTCAGAACATTTTCATCTATATGTGACAAAGACATGGACCCTAATCCCTTGACTTCCATTTTCGGTGTAGTGTCGGAAGAAGTGCACCTATCAGCTAATCAGGTAGAAATCATTGCCATTTCCTCATTATTGGCTAGGCGCCTGATTCTTCTCAGTTGGAAAAAGGTAAGGCCACCATCTCACAAACACTGGGTAGTAGAGGTGATGTCTTATCTTAAACTTGAGCACCTTAAGTATACTATCCGAGGCTCCTCTGGAAAGTTTCACAGGGTCTGGCAGATATTTGAGGGTGTTTTATCATATATCCTGACTAAAATAATGTGTTCTAAAAGCAAACACTCAGAATACAGTTTACCTTTTTTTGGCCGATTTTTTACCTATCATTAACGTTGCCATAACATCATCTCACTAAAATGTAACCATTAGGGAACCTTGTGTGATTTTCACTGAAATATTGACTCTCATTTCTCTCTACCAATCCTCACTGACGAAGACTGTTGGTGTCGATCAAATACCGTGCGAGTGTATAATTTATTTATCATTTATTTGTGCAGATAGGCTTTTTTCAAAGGAAAAGAAATCAGCTCACTTTATAGACGCACGTTATTTTCCCAGTATTATTTCCCTCCTTCTCGCCGCTTCACACTCCAGTCCAGCGGGTGACGCTAAAACACAGACGCTTGTTTGCCAAACACCATTAAACCTCAGAGGAAGAAGAGTTGTTTCACTCCGTTCTCTGTTGTTTTGTCGTGATGCTGGCTTAATACAAACTGTTAGAAATGTTGTTTCTGTAAATAGAGAAATACAGTTTTTGAATCAGGTCAATAAATACCCGTAATTTTTTCACCCTCATAGTCATGACTAAGTTTTGAAGCAAGCAGTAATATCTGGAGGAGAATCATCTGAACTGAGATCTGCTGCTGTGAAGATGGTGTTTGTTAAAGAGGAGAGTGAGGAGAACACGAGTGAACCAGAAACCTGGAGAATAAAACACGAGGAACCAGAAACTTGGAGAATAAAACACGAGGAACCAGAAACTTGGAGAATAAAACACGAGGAACCAGAAACTTGGAGAATAAAACACGAGGAACCAGAAACTTGGAGAATAAAACACGAGGAACCAGAACCCCGGAGAATAAAACAAGAGGAACCAGAAGCCTGCAGAATAAAACACGAGGAACCCGAAACCCGGAGAG
>NW_015507808.1:18195-23220 GCF_001515645.1 Sinocyclocheilus grahami | reverse complement strand
TAAAACAGGAGGAACCAGAACCCTGGAGAATAAAACACGAGGAACAAAGAGGTTGGTGGTTATTTTTCATTCATCTTTAATGACTGTTTGTGGGACATCCGCATATCCCTTATGTAAAAATAAGATCTTAACTGTCATTAAATTTATATATTTCAAGTTTTTAATACTCTAATCAACAATTATAGCATGGACAAATATGGATGTTTTTTGCAAATGTATGTTTATTATTAGTGAAACCACCCTAAACATAGAGCATAAAGAACATAGACATGTTTCAAAGATGGTAGATATGTTTTTCAAAGAACTTGTTCATGTCTATTAAACACTTGGAAAAAAGAACATGGAAAAAAATCAGGTTCCCATTACTTCTCTTTCTTTGCACTGAACAATTTACTTACACATGCCTGTTTACATTTCCACGTGACTTCTTCTGAACATGCAAAATGTACATTTATTAATATGACTGAAACCACCCTAAATATAGAGCATAAAGCACATAGACATGCTTTTAAAAGAAGGTTGATATGTTTTTCAAAGAACGTGTTCATGTCTATTAACCCCTTAATTATCACCCCCCATTTTTTAAATAGGCATGAAAATGCACTGTCCAAACTTAAATTGTTGTAATTTATGTATTTATTATACTTTTAAAAGAAGAAAATCAGCAGATTATTGCAAATGTGGATTTGTTCTCAAAAAATTAAAGTATCAAAAAGTTATAGAAGTTTAAATTTACTGTACATAAAATGCACTATATTAATTTTATTTTATATATAATATATATTTTACATAACAGGTTTTACTCTAAATTTGGTATAAAATTAAAGCCTTATGTCTAAATAAGTTATGTTCCAAATTTGAAGTTGATATGAAAAAAAAAATTGAGATTACTGTGAGATTTTATTTAGGGCGTTATACCACAAACAGCCACCGGGTGCCATCCAAACTCCACTGAATTTTTCTGTCACAAATTTCTAGATTTCTCTGTCAAGTTTCACTTCTATCTCTAAATAACCACAATATATGGAATCCTGAGACTCAGACCTTTCAAATGATAAGCTTTTTGGCAAGATTATAAAAAGGTTTGATTCTAAAAGACCGTAATGCATTTTTGTAATATGACACATGACACTGCCCACTAAGGGGGAGGAGACCGGCAAAAGATTTTAAAGTATTTACGCAATGTCCGATTTCAAAATGGTTTTCACAGGATGAATCTTGGGCTTCTAAGCTTTCAAATGATATATAATTTATGATGATTGCTAAAAGATTTGATGGAGAAAAAGGACATAAAAAAGAGCACCAAGCATCCCACAGGTGGGATGGTGCCAGGTTTTAAGTACTATAATCAGGTCCCCGGTGCATCTACCAACCAAGGAAAAGTGAAAAATAAATGAACCCAGTAACTTTGTTTTGGGAAGCCTTTTTCTGCCAGCGTCTGAGAAAACGAGCATGTCAGATTTCGCTCCCTTGGTGACGTGGCAAAGGGATCTGTAAGTTTACACCCACGGCACGTTATTGTGTTTTCGCAAGTGACAACGATGTACCAGTTCTAATGCCATGGCGAAAGTTTGAGCAAAACATGCTAACTGTTCTGTCTTTGGCTGCACAGACGAGCACAGAACACTATTTAGAGTCCCAGCCTCAGAGGAGACAACAGAGCAGTGGATTTATTGATTTATTTACTGTATATTGCTGCTGCCACACAGATCTAAAATAAACATGCAATTTGTTTCCCAGCTGTTTACCTTCACAGACATAACCGACTGTTTTTGTAACTCGTGTGTTTTTAATGTAAACTTGTGTGTGAATTAGAACTTAGTTTAGTACTCACATGCTGTGACAGCCGCTTTCTGTCTGTGTGCTTCGGATGTGTGCTCTCAGACAACTGTATATCAGAAGTCTAAACTAATATGGTTTAAAACTAAGCGGCAACCTCACACTCTGTCTCGTGAAGCCAACACGGAAGTGACTTAAAGGGGTCCTATTATGCTTTTTCACTTTTTCAACTTTAGTTAGTCTGTTATGTTGCTGTTTAAAAAAAAGAAAAAAAAGATCTGCAAAGTTACAAAGCTTAAAGTCCAATTCAAAAGGAGATATTTTATTTAACAGTAATCACTTTTGTGATATCACAAATATCAACGAATGAGACGAGACCTGGTTGAGCTGCACTAGAGAAGGCAACAAGTGTTATCACTATGTCGGAGACACGCTAGCTTTCCCAAAGCAGATGAACTTAGAGTGGTTACAATCATCCGGGTTTAAATCGAGCTCAAATTGATTTGATATTGACACAATATTTTACACTGACGCTCGCAGGCAGCTATGGTAAGGGGCATAACATTTCCCGACCAGGCGCCGAGTGCTGCCAATCACAACACACACTGGCCCAGCTAACCAATCACAGCACATTTCGTATTTCAGAAGGCGGGCCTTCATTTGAAACAGGAACTTTCAAGCCGTTCATGCCAGACTGGGGAGAGAGGTGTTGTAATAATGTAAAATATGTGAAAAATAATGTGTTTTTCAAACAACCTAGTATGAGAGCTTGTTCTAGTACACCCCCAAAACAAAATCAAGACTTTGAAAAAGAGCGTAATAGGACCACTTTAAACTGTAATTCGTCAACTGGCCGCTAGAGGCTGGCTGCAAAAGGGAGACCCATAGACTCCCCATGTTAAAATATTTTGGTCTATATAGTAGGCTGCACAATATATTGTTTCAGCATCGATATCGCGATGTGTACATCCACGATAGTCACATCGCTGGATGTGCGATGTTTCGTATAGGCTTATATTTATACTAATTGTTTTCTTTGACACGGTGGCACAGACACGGTGTCTACACCAGACGTGACAGCTGTACAGAGATACCCATTTTAAATACATTTAGTAGCAGAGCTACTGCACGCGATTTTCAGTGCTGGAAATCCATTTATTTTTTGTTGAAACTTCCACATAGATGTGGAGAGTGCAGGTCATGGTTGCTTAGCAACGGCAGACGCCACGAAAGCGCAAGCTCCTGAGCGCTTTGGAAAGAAGGAGAAAGCAGCGTGACTGGCATTTTCCCATGCGTTTTTAGGCGTTACCCATTTTAAATACATTTAGTAGCAGAGCTACTGCACGCGATTTTCAGTGCTGGAAATCCATTTATTTTTTGTTGAAACTTCCACATAGATGTGGAGAGTGCAGGTCATGGTTGCTTAGCAACGGCAGATGCCACGAAAGCGCAAGCTCCTGAGCGCTTTGGAAAGAAGGAGAAAGCAGCGTGACTGGCGTTTTCCCATGCGTTTTTAGGCGTGACTCTACACTGGACGCGACAAAGCGACCATTGCCCATCATTTAAATTTTGTGTCAGTATGTCATAAAGAGAATGCGGCAGCAGTTTACTGTTGGGGATTTGTCGTGCCGCACCACATCCAGTATAAACAGACAGCATCACTTATTATTATATGGTCTCATTGTATTTTGTCGTGGCACGGCGCGCCACTCGCGTCAGGTGAAGACACGGTGAGAGTCATGCAGATGCACATAAACACTAATTTATGTTCACTTCTGCGTCTATTTGTGCCTGAAATACTGTGCTCTATTAATCAAACAACAAAACACAAAGAAAATCACTTTTGTAGCTTTAACACAGATTTATTAGATTTAATTTATACAGTGAAGACTATGCAGTGGGGTTGGGCCGATAGACGATGCCATCGTCCATCGCCGATGGCTCACAGCCATCATGATGTTAAGATGACATCGTGATTCCACCTCCCCCCTTCCCCTCTCCCACAATCCGCCGCATCCCAGTTCCGTGTTCGGAAAGGAAATTAAGTGTATTATTGAAACCTTAAAGATAATAAATAGACTACGAGATGGGAGGATTAAAAACTAAATTTCAATACTTTTTCTCGCAATTATGTCATTAGGTAAGTGTAGCATCTGGACCAATCAAACACACAATATATATTTTGTTTTTATATTTAACAAATACTCTGTAACCACCCTCAGTTAACAAGCCATATGAGGACCCATGAACCCTTCCCCCCGAAATGCGTAACACCCCAGGAAGCCGAACAGGCCCCTGGTTGCATGGCAACCAACGCTGATATCACTGGGTTTATTGGCCAAAAGAATGCAAAGCAGGGGAAATCCCTGCATGTCCCAGGGCAAGAGGCAGAGTAGAAATGGACTTTTCTACTAATTAATTCATAGGAAAACCTTTCTTTGAATGAACACACATGATCCTTCAGGTCATTGGGTATATTATTGTATATTATCGTGTATTTGGTCTTTGAAATTGTATACTGTTATGCAGACTTATAATCTAAACACACTCCTGTCAGCTTACATATATATATATCTCTCTCTACCATGTGTAGTATCTATGAATTCGCCGCCTTATGATCGAAACAAGTGTGTATATTATATATTGGTACATAGGCAATATATATTAGGGTCCTGAGAATCTTTAGTAATTTCGATTCAAGTCCATTTGCAAATTACCATGCTTAGAGACAAAGGGTCGTAAACCCTCCAGCAATTGCCACCTCCCGCTCGGAATTTCCATCTTTCTCATTGGACAAGCCCATCTTGAAAGGCAGGGATCTTCTCCGACCTTAAAAGCCCTGCTCCAGGGACCCTTCCAGTCGGTGGTTTGTTGGAATTCTGAGAGGCGGTGAGACAAACACTCCCGAAAACGCTAAGCTCGTGCCAGGCTTCGGCCTTGTCCTTTCCATTCATCAAGTTACTCTGACGCAAACTGGTTCTTTCTCATCAACCAACTTCAGCAAGATCTTGGGCCTTAAGATTGCATCAGGAATCTATTTTCAGACAGACGAGACTTGCAAGTATCAAACTTAGTCTTATTAATTGATATATTAAGTATCAGTTACACCTTTTTACAAAGGTGTGTTTGAACTAAGAATCTGACGCTTCCCTCAGGTGTAGATCTGCTGAATATGCAAATGGTTCCATAAATTTCATTCCTTATGCCTCTTTCTGTACTGAGTTAAACTTTAACCCTTTCCTATAC
>NW_015507808.1:14835-16073 GCF_001515645.1 Sinocyclocheilus grahami | reverse complement strand
GTACCTGGTACTTTTTTTAGTACCACCTCGGTTGGGGTTCCAAGTGAACCGTACCGTTACCAAAATGTGATGTGTCAACTCTGCTGATCACGGATTTGCGACACAAACGCAAAAGAACCGCTAGATTTAACTCAGCACAGCCAGCGAAGGATCGAACGCAGCTGTTTTGAACGAGCGCACCTGTTTTTAACAACCAAAAAGTTTTGTTGTCTGTTGCAGAAGAACAGACGTTCCTCTCGTTGATAGCAGAGGAGCGGATCCAGAGAGAGCTTGATGGGGCGATGCGGAATGAAAAAGTTTTTTTAGGAGTCGTGGTTGTAGAGGCGGCGCAACTATAACGACTATAATGTGAATAATCCCGCCCACTCTAAAGTGGTACTGAACTGCAGTGGAAACGCAAACTGCCGAGCCGAACCGTGCAGTACCGTACTGAGCCGTGCCGAGCCGAGTCGTACCACACAGTGGAAAAGTGCCCTATGCCAATAGAGGGTTCTGCTCTTTCAGTTTTCAGATGAAGACTCTGGCATAGACATGAGACAAGCTCTCTTCTTAGGTGGCTCAGTTGTCACTGATTTATCTCTCAGTGCAAGCCCCCCCCCCCTTTCCCGGAGGAAGGCACAGATTGAACTCGATGTCTCAGCTCTGTCAGCCATGCTCAGACATTTGAGGTCCTTAAACTTAAGGTCCAGTGCTGTTGCAGCCCTCAGCCATGTGATGTTGGTTTTTTCCTTCGGTTTTCCATGTCTGTTGTGAAAGTTTCCTTAAAGGGGTCATATGATGTTGCAAAAAATAACATTATTTTGTGTATTTGGTGTAATGAAATGTGTTTATGCGGTTTAAGGTTAAAAAAACACATTATTTTCCACAGACTGTACATTATTGTTTCTCCTCTATGCCCTGCCTTTCTGAAAAGCGTCGCTTTTTACAAAGCTCATCGGTCTGAAAAGCAAGGTGTGCTCTGATTGGCCAGCTATCCAGTGCGTTATGATTGGCCGAATACCTCAAGCGTGTGACGGAAATGTTACGCCCCTCACCATATTGTGATGATGCCCTGTCAGGCCGGAGCGATGATTCAAAAACATGAAAACCCATTATAAACGAGGCATTCGTTGCATCCAGTGGGGACATAATTATGGATTATAATGACTTGTACTGTCTTTTTACGCATTGCGTTGCATCGCGCCGTGTAAACATAAAACCATGTCTGCATTTGTGATCGGAGAAATGACAAACAACAA
>NW_015507808.1:12605-14155 GCF_001515645.1 Sinocyclocheilus grahami | reverse complement strand
GTAGGCGTGGATGACTCTTAACTTTTATAAAGAATATCTCTGGATTTGAGACTTTAGTCTTTACAACTTTACAGATCTTCTTTATGCACCAAGAGCTTGTAACACTCCAAAGAGAAAGGAAAAATTTAAATCGCATCATATGACCCCTTTAAATTTAACCATGTATGCTGGGTCATCTTCTGAAACCTCTGTCACACGTTATGACACAATGCGGGCAGCACAACTGAGCAATAAACAAACTTCTCTCCTCCTAGAAGTTCACTCACATACCTGTAATAGTAGAGAAAAGAACTTTAGTTATACACTTCCCCACTTTTGACACACACAACCTTACTGTGGTTGAGAAACAAACATAATATATTAGAGTGTCAATAAATTATATGAGTCTCTAGCCTCTTCAGTTTATCCAGTTCAGCTACTGTTGGCATGTTTATGTTGCTTGCATGTAGGGCCAGTGCATCTCTCAGTGGTTCTTGATTTCTTTAAACACGCTTTATCATTTCCAGGGTGCTATTCCATCTTGTTGACACCTCCTGTGTGAGTGACTTTCTTTTAAAGATGTGCAACTTGCTGCTTTTTGAGCTCGGCTGCGTTTGCTGGGCTATGCTTGAAATGGCCCACACTACCTTCCTGCATTTTGCCAAGGCGCTGTTCCGTCTGCGTAAAATCATGGATGGTCTTTGGGGTTTATAGCTTAAGAGACCCCTTTTAGCCTTTGTCATTGGCATATAAATTACAGTCCTGGTCACAGACTTTACATTTATATGGGGGCTAAATTGCCAAATAATTCTCCCCACTATCAAGGAGATGCTAAGCAGTCCACCACTATCATCTCCCCAACTGACTTCAAACCGTTTCCAAAGACAAGTAAATGACACCCCCCCGTGCCAGGCACAGATGGGCCTGGCTGACCAGCAAACTACCACAGGCATAACACACACACACACACACACATATATAAAAACCTTTTCTTTATTTAGACAATAATTAATCAGTTACAAATGTATCTGGTATATGCATGTGTTGTTTGTACGTTTCCCTATTAGATTAGCTGAGTTACCACTCGTTAGTTGTATTAGTTAAGCCCTAAACGCTGATAATCATCGTTTATGAATGTATCTCTGGTTTAATATATTCTAAATGTTTCTTTCTTGCTATCAGTATTATCTGCTCTTTATTCCTCAAACAATGATGTACAGTATGTGATTGTGAAATGCATCATACGATTTGTACTATATTTTCGGTTAAAACTGCACCAATTCCATTCCAGACCGGCCAAAAACATGCAAATGGGCCATAAAGGGAGACAAAGGAAACTTCTCCCGCTCAAAAATTCACGCCTGGTATTGGCTATTCCACCCAGAGGGGGTTGTTAATAGAAAACCCTCAAAAGTCATTAGCTCGAAATGATCTTTGCTCAGAAAACCTCTTCTTTTGGGACGACACACTAAGACTCTCAAGACTCTCCTCTTGAGTTTGTTTTTAGGCAGTTTTAATCTTCAAGAAACTTCGATTCGCTGTGGACTTTCCTATCTTCAGAAGAACCAGAA
>NW_015507808.1:8377-9030 GCF_001515645.1 Sinocyclocheilus grahami | reverse complement strand
AAGTAGACCCTCGTCCTCCACTACATTAACTGGCCTACATGCTGTAGCCACCCATTTAGCTATCGCTGTGGTGAGTCTATTGCTTGTGTAGTTGTCCATCCGTCTCCACTGCAAACTATTGTGGTCTGCCTTTGGCTTGGAGGAGGAGAGCTCTCTGCATCAGCTGTAGGCTTCGCTATCAAGTGATATTTTAAATTCGACGTGCTGTGGTGATAACTTAATTCACATCGACAATAAATGCAGACAACTTATGTCTTGTCGAGAGAACCATCAGACATCGTTTCGTATATTAATTTAGCGTTCAGAAGACCTTTTTCTTTCTCAATTTCTGGCAAGCTGCTGCACCTTTTACTGGCTATGGCTGCATCTTTATTTCTCCTACTAAAGGTTAGGCCACAGGTCAAAAAGGAAATGTGCGCTGCATTAATACAATTTGTGACGTTAAAATTAATTATTTTATTTTTATTTGACTTAATAAAAATGTATCAAAATGACCAATATTTTGTATAGCAATTGGCTCTTCTGCTTTACACTGTTACATCAGGGTTCATCAGGCTTACTGAGTTACAGAAAATGAACCGTTTTTACTTTTATTTCAGAGTTTACTCAAGAAAACAAGGATAATGAGGAATTGAGTGAAGTTGAGAAAATGT
>NW_015507808.1:4379-7723 GCF_001515645.1 Sinocyclocheilus grahami | reverse complement strand
TCACAGCAAGTAGATCATCTTCAGATCCAGCACTTTCAGATCTGACGCTGCGTCCTCAAAAGAATGTTACACAAAAATGCATCAAACAATAAAATATCATCTGGATAAATCTGTCCTAACAAGACATTACAAGTGACATGACAAAGAAACATTATCTAAAGTTTTCACAGTAAATAAAGTTAATCTTCATCTTCACAACCAGCAGGTTCAACTGAGAGATTCAGATCAACTCAAAGATGGAGTTCCTCCCCAAAGAACAATGTCAAAAAGTTTTATTCTTGAATATCATTTTGCTTTGTGATATAAATGGAATCACAGTGCTTTCTTATGACTTTCAAATTATGTTCAATTTCTATAATTCATAAGTATCACTTGTAGTTTGCTTACTTTTTCATGATGGAAAGTAGAAGCTTTTTTACAAACTGTTCTTGTTCAGGAAGCTGAAGAAGAGGCTGTAACACTTTTAAGAGAGACTGAGATTTAATTTTAATAGTGTTCTTCATTGATATTTTTAAAACTAGTTATTCTTCTATGATATGTTTAGAAAATGCAGATGCATGATATACTGTCAGCTTTGTAACTGATCATTCTGTGCTTCTCTTGAATGAATTCCTGAACCCGGTATTAAAGGAGCCCAAACTGTTTTTGTTCAGGGAAGCTGAAGAAGAGGCTGTACACTTTTAAGAGAGACTGAGATTTAATTTTAATAGTGTTCTTCATTGATATTTTTTAAAACTAGTTATTCTTCTATGATATGTTTAGAAATTGCAGATGCATGATATACTGTCAGCTTTGTAACTGATCATTCTGTGCTTCTCTTGAATGAATTCCTGAACCCGGTATTAAAGGAGCCCTGGGGCTAAATTACAAAACACTCTAGTATTGATGAGCTCTGACGATATCAGTTCTGCTTTCAGTACTGAAAAAAATTAAGAAAATACACTTACAATTTATTACTGGTACATCAACGTTATCAAGCTAATTGCAACTGTTTCTATATGTGATAACCCAGGTAGGAGGGGACATTCTCGCAACCTTGCGCAACGTTCCCTAAAAGTTCTCTAAAGGTGAGGAAAGTCCCGAACCTTTACAGAACATTAGGGACGTTCCTAAAACGTCCTCTTTTGGTTATGAAAGTGCTGCTGCTCAATGTTCCTTACACTCTTATAAATAAAGGTGCTTCACGATGCCATAGAAGAACCTTTTTGTCTAAATGGTTCCATAAAGAACCTTTAACATCTGAAGAACCTTTCTGTTTCACAAAAGGTTCTTTGTGGCGAAAGAAGGTTCTTCAAATTATAAAAAGGTAAGAAAGAGATGGTTCTTTAAAGAACCTTTGACTGAATGGTTCTTTGTGGAACCATAAATGGTTCTTCTATGGCATCGCTGTGAAGAACATTTTAAGCACCTTTATTTTTAAGAGTGTATATGACTTTAGGGGGACATTCCATTTTGATTATATTTTGGTCACATAAGAACGTTACAAACAGGACATTTGGGACGTTAACAGAACATTCTCACATGGTTCTCTTTTAGTCATATAATAACGTTCCGAATATGACTTTAGGAGGACGTTCTATATTGGTTATTCTATGGTCACATAACAACATTACAACGAGGACATTTGGGACGTTAACAGAACGTTCACATATAGTCCTCTTTTAGTCATATTATAACATTCCAGATATGACTTTAGGAGGACATTCTGTATTGGTTATTCTATGGTCACATACAGTAACAACGTTACAAAGAGGATGTTTGTGACATTAACAGAATGTTCTCACATGACCCTATTTTAGTCATATAATAACGTTTTGAATATGACTTTAGGAGGACGTTCTATATTGGTTATTCTATGGTCACATAACATTACAACGAGGACATTTGGGACGTTAACAGAACGTTCACATATGGTCCTCTTTTAGTCATATTATAACGTTCCAGATATGACTTTAGGAGGACGTTCTGTATTATTCTATGGTCACATAGCAACGTTACAAAGAGGACGTTTGGGACGTTAACAGAACGTTCACATATGGTCCTCTTTTAGTCATATTATAACGTTCCAGATAGGACGTTATAATATGACTAAAAGAGGACCATATGTGAACGTTATAATATTATAACGTTCCAGATAGGACGTTCTGTATTATTCTATGGTCACATAGCAACGTTACAAAGAGGACGTTAACAGAACGTTCCCATATGGTCCTCTTTTAGTATATAATAACGTTCCCAATATGACTTTAGGACGTTCTATATAGTTTTTTCTATGGTCACATAAGCAACGTTACAAAGATGACATTTGGGACATTAACAGAACGTTCTCACATTGTCCTTTTTTAGTCATATAACAATGTTCCCAATATGACTTTAGGAGGACATTCTATATTGGTTATATTCTATGGTCACATAGCAAAGTTACAAAGAGCGACCATTGTGGACCATTGGATACCTTGTGTTTTAAACCAATCACAAAGATCCTGGGCGGCATACGCTCCAATAGTGGGAGCAGAGTGGAGGGATCTATTCATCCTAGCATCCGTTAAACCAGACTGAGGATTTTTTAATTTTTTCTTCACCAGCAGAGAGCCAACAATATTCATCTACGATGAGTAACGTTATGCCTGCTAATTTAATTATCTATCCTGGAAAGTAATTTTTAATAATAGTTTTCTGAAAAAAAAGCAAACGTTCCATTACTATTTATCTGAAATAAGCTAATGTTGTGAACATACCTTGCTAAATTGAGTATTAAAGTTTAGCAACATGATCTCATGATAATTCGTATCTATTTTATGTAAAATGGGGTTCTACAAAATGTAGGCTACACTCTTAAAAATAAAGGTGCTTCAAAAGGTTCTTCAAGCGGTGCTATAGAAGAACCATTTTTGGTTCCACAAAGAACCATTCAGTCAAAGGTTCTTTAAAGAACCATCTCTTTCTTACCTTTTTATAATCTGAATAACCTTATTTCGCCACAAAGAACCTTTTGTGAAACAGAAAGGTTCTTCAGATGTTAAAGGTTCTTTATGGAACCATTTAGACAAAAAGGTTCTTCTATGGCATCGTGAAGCCCCTTTATTTTTAAGTGTACAGTTACTAAATGTTTGCAAAGACACTGAAATATACTGACATTTACAGCATCTAAGCAAAAGCATATAGACAACATAAATCCTTATGAATATTGCAATCGCGGCATTGACATTTTTATAATATTTGTTGTCATACCAAGGCAAGATGTTTTCAAGTGTATTTATTAAATTAGTTTACTCATTTACTTATTATGAAAAAAATACAATTTCGGTCTGTTCTTTGTGATTTATGCTGTCAACTCATTTAGA
>NW_015507808.1:3642-3931 GCF_001515645.1 Sinocyclocheilus grahami | reverse complement strand
TTTCTTTTCTGTTGTTTTTCTAATAATGTAAGTTATTAATTAATTTAACTTTTTACAGTTGTCTTTTCTTTTTGTGCCCGTTTTGTCTTTTCTTTGATTGCATTCACTGCAGTACAGTGTTCATTGCTAATGTTTTCATACTGTGCCCTTTTCTGTGCTTTCCACTTTCCAGATCCTGCCATGTACCCTGCCTCTTCATACATTGCCAGTTAAAAGTTAAAGTTTCTTAAAGAAGCCTCTTCTTCTCACCAAGCCTGCATTTATTTGATCCAAAGTATAGCAAAAACAG
>NW_015507808.1:0-831 GCF_001515645.1 Sinocyclocheilus grahami | reverse complement strand
CAACACGCAATATATTTCTGCCTTCTACCTAAAAGGCCAATCATCATGTTACTGCAGCTGAAGCTAGAGGCTCCGGTTGCTATAGAAACGGTGTCCTGAGTCGCGCGCTTTTTTCGTATTGGCTGGGCCGACCTGAAGCTTTTTATAACTCCATTTGAGCACAAGATACAACATCTATAAGACAATTCATGTAAGATTTTGTTGTGGATTTGAAATATGTTATTTAAATGTGAGTGTGGCAAGCATTTTATGAGATTTTAATGTTCTGTAACATACCCTCCCCCACCCCAAATAAATCGGACGCCAATCACTCCCTGACAGGATTTTTTCTCGTGTATTACGACTAATTTGTGTCAGGGAGTGACTGGTGACGCCAACTAATGTGGGGAGGATATATGTTAAAATGTCTTCTGGCTGAGCTGTAAGTTGTACCTTTTAAATTTGATCACAAAGAAAATACTTGTTATTTTGCAGACTTTCCCTTTCAAGATAGGTCATTCACATCGGTGGTCTTAATTGCAATAATACACGGGGAAAAAATATGCCTGAAGGATTGTACACAATTTGCAAAAAAATTATGAACGTCATGGTATTAAACAGGGGTTCTGTTATCGCTAACCACATTAAACATTAGCACTAACTTTGCCTTTCCGTCGGGTTGCTCGATAAAATCTGCACAGAAAAACGTTACCTCTAGGAAAATACGTTCAAATGGATTACTAACTGTTTCTCAATGGCATTTCAGTTCAAAGTTTTAATTATTTAATTACCGTAGCGATTATATTCGAAAAAAATCTCCCGATTAAAAAGAGCCCATATTTACCACAATAC
>NW_015507807.1:58700-59067 GCF_001515645.1 Sinocyclocheilus grahami | reverse complement strand
ACACTCATACATGAAAATAACTAAAGAAAGATCAAACACTCACCTTAAAATAATGTTTCTAGATATTTCTATTTCCTCCTCTGAACTGTTGTGTTGAACAGCAGCTCTGAAATTTCTTTCACTTCGGTAAAACAACTGAAACCTGCTTCCTGCTTTCTTTCAGGAAGAGACATGAGAATCAGAAGAATGAGTCAGAAATCAACACACACACACACTCTCTCTGATCTAGTTCCTTATAAAGATGAACTCTCAGGAAACTGTACTGCTGTAGTTGCACAGATTCTTCAGTATAATTTTAATTACATATTAGGGATGAAGCCGAAGCTGACAAATAATGGAAAAGATACACAGTAATTTCATGTGCTTG
>NW_015507807.1:56486-58625 GCF_001515645.1 Sinocyclocheilus grahami | reverse complement strand
CAGAGCATGTAGCAGAAATCTGCATGATTAGGGACTCCAATTATGAGCAAACAATGAACACGTCAAGTGTGATACAAGTAAGACTTTATTAACTACATAAACACTTAAACTAGTCTCACATACTACATAAACACACACACACACACGTATACAGTTGGCATAGGAAAAAGGGTTAAATCTTAAGCAGTAAAGAGACGAGAAATAAAAACATGAAGCTATGGTACCATTTGATATTCAGCAGATCTACAGCCTGAAGGAAACATCAGTTCCTTAGTTCAAACACACCTTTGTAAAAGGTGCAAATGATACTTAATGTATCAATTAATAAGACTAAGTTTGATACTTGCACGTCTCGCCTGTCTGAAAAAGAGTCCTGATGCTCTTTGGGGCTCCAGTAGGTTGGCTGAAGTTAGGTGATGAGAAAGAACCAGATTGAGTCAGAGGATCTTGATGAATGGAAAGACTAGACACGAGGCCTGGCACGAACTTAGGGTGTCCTTAGAAGCGTTCTAGCTCACATCCTCATCTTCTCAGAATCTAACCGAACCGCAGACTGCCTGGCTATGTGTTGGAGCCCCCCGCCGCACCGGCTCAGGCTCCAACACGCTTCTTAGCAGAAGAAGAACAACAAGAACGCATGGGCAGAACTGTGTGTGAGCCTTTTTAAGGTCTGAAAAGATTCGCGCCTCTCAGGAACGTTTTGAACGAGTCGTTTGATTTGAACGATTCAATAAATAATTGCTCAAAACAAGGGCTTACTGCCACCTACTGGTGGTTTTATTGTCATTATTTATCCATGACAGGCCTTAAAAAGCGCATTTAGGTTTCAGCACAAAAGCACATTTAGCAAAATATTGTTTAATTATCAGTATTAACCAAAATTCCTCAATTTCAGGCCCAAGAAGGAAAAAAAGCTTATAAATAATAGTTCATTTAATAAGGCAAATTTTTCATTAAATAAAAACCTTTTTAAAAATGAGACAAATTTTGTAATCATGTAAAATTAGCTACAGGACCCACATATACCCCCCCAAAAAAACACAATTTGACCCCACACAACCCCCCCCCCGGGATTTTTTTTTCAATTCGACCACTGCCCTTACCTAACCCCTCCCCTAAACATACCCATCACAATGACATCAGCCAATCGGGTAACATGGTCGAAAACGCCCCTCTGTTTTGCCCTCACCCACCAATCTGGTAACTCTTCTTCAGCAACATCTTCAACAATACACATTTACTTGCCGGCAACCAGCCAAAATAAATATGAAAATTCCTATAAAAATATAGTATAGTATAGTATAGTATAGTAATATAGTATAGTTTGAGACAGCGCCATTGGTTTGGGATTACTCACCGCTGACTGGACGAGACATCTGTCAATCACCGTATACAAAGAAGAACCAGCCGAAGAACAGCAGAGCCGTGGTAGAAAGTTCGGAGATGGTATTAAAGTAGCTCAGTTTAAATGTACTGTATGAATTGCCCTTACTATGGAATAAAAAATACGGAGTGTAGTGCAAATAGTCTGCCTTGTTGGCAGTAATTCCTAGTGTATGAACTGCCCTTACTATGGAATAAAAAATACGGAGTGTTCTATTTACACTTAGTGCAAACAGTCCGCCTTGTTGGCAGTAATTCCTAGTTGGGATAGTCAACACTTTAAAAGCGGCTGTAAAAAAACCCGGCTCCAGTGGTGCAGATGGTTAAGCGCGTGTCGTCGGCTTTTTGACGCGATCGACCCGGGGTTCAATTCCACCTTTTGCGAACTTTTTTTTCCTCCCTTTTCAAATCTCGTATTAGCAATGGATTCTATTTACACTATGTTAAAATAGCAGGATTTCTATGTATACTACTTGTTGAAAATAGAGGCAATTATCTGCATTTCAGTATTGTAGTACATTATAAAACAGTATGCAATAATAACATATTGAGTGTAAATTATAATTTTAATTTACATTATTAAAGTAATGCCACATTATTGGTACAATAAAGCCCTGCCTACACCTACCCTAACCCTACCCGATACTTTATTTTCAACTTTTTAATTATTTCCTTAATTTTTATTGAAAATAAATGCCTTTACGATGTGATACGAGATTTGAAAAGGGAGAAAAAAAAGTTAGGCAAAAGGCGGGA
>NW_015507807.1:55507-56376 GCF_001515645.1 Sinocyclocheilus grahami | reverse complement strand
TTTCCTCCCTTTTCAAATCTCGTATTAGCAATGGATTCTATTTACACTATGTTAAAATAGCAGGATTTCTATGTATACTACTTGTTGAAAATAGAGGCAATTATCTGCATTTCAGTATTGTAGTACATTATAAAACAGTATGCAATAATAATGTATTGAGTGTAAATTATAATTTTAATTATTAAATGGATGCCACCTCATTGGTACAATAATGCCCTCCCTACACTTACCCTAACCCTACCCGATACTTTATTTTCAACTTTTTAATTATTTCCTTAATTTTTATTGAAAATAAATGCCTTTACGATGTGATACGAGATTTGAAAAGGGAGAAAAAAAAGTTAGGCAAAAGGCGGGATCGAACGCGGGTCGATCGCGTCAAAATGCCAATGACACGTGCAGAACCATCTGCGCCACTGGAGCTGATATTTTTAGGAATTTTAGGATATTTTTTTCAGGAATTACTGCCAACAAGGCGGACTATTTGCATATTTAGTCCGTATTTTTTATTCCATAGTAAGGGCAATTCATACAATACATTTAAACTGAGCTACTTTAATACCATCTCTGAACTTTCTACCACGGCTCTGCTGTTCTTCGGCTGGTTCTTCTTTGTATACGTTGATTGACAGATGTCTCGTCCAGTCAGCGGTGAGTAATCCCAAACCAATGGTGCTGTCTCAAACTATACCTACCTTTTCCGGTTTGTCTGAATTGTCGCTGTGTTTTCTGACTTGCTATTTTGTTTTCTAATTTGTCATTGTGTTTTGTGAATTGTTATTTTGTTTTTTAGACTTGCATTTGCGTTTGTAATTTGTTATTTTGTTTTCAGAATTGTGATTTGTTTTGCACTTCACGGCCACCGTAGA
>NW_015507807.1:54693-55231 GCF_001515645.1 Sinocyclocheilus grahami | reverse complement strand
TGTTGTGTATTGTAATCTCAAAGATTTTTACATCACAAGATGATTTTGGTAAGCAGCAGTTGTTTTTGCTTGGTAACAGTTGTGGAATTTATGCTGGTCAGACAAAGTCTGATCATAAAGAAGAATGCAACAAAGATTATTCAGTTATCTTTATTCAGTTATTTTATCACTTTATCTCATGCTTTCTGCTCTTTCTGTATCTGCATCTCTTGTAAAAATATAAGAGTTAACATGCCAAGGTGTTAACCGCTTTGAATATCAGACCAAAACCTGGCACGTCCTGACAGAGAGAAATAGTGAAAGACTGGCTCTTAAACATTTGATTGACTTTTCACATGATGTATTACACTGATACAATTATCATTCAGCCATAACATTTACTTTAAAAGAATGCTAAAGACTCTAAATGAGACACTATATCAGCCATTCAGTGTAACTGAGGTTTAATACTGGTGAACTTCTAGCACAGCGTCAAACCAGTCTCAGACCTATGCGAGAGACATATATTCAACTGTGCTACGTTTGTACTCCATAATTG
>NW_015507807.1:53899-54598 GCF_001515645.1 Sinocyclocheilus grahami | reverse complement strand
GTACTCTTTAGCCAATCAGATTTGAGCCTGTCTGTCGACCAATCATAACCCACTGTGGGCGTATGAATCACGTGCCCTGGGTGTGCCTACCTGGATGCTGACGTCATCAGTGCGAGACCACCATTCAAGTTATGATTTAACAGAGGTATGTGCAGTTGATCGTTTTATTTCAGTTAACTAGCCAACTAAAGGTTTATCGTTTTATTTTTGCATGTTTACTTAAAACTTGGAAGTAAAATTGGTCGTTTAGACACTCAAAAATGTGAATAATGTAAGCCAGAGGCTGCTATGAATACAGATAGTGTTCCCAAAAATGCAGCTGTCTTGTGTTAGCCAAAGACAAAAGGAAGAAAGGGATTATAATCATTGCCGTTTTTGTTCAGCAACGCTGGGTGGCCAATGTCCAGCCTAGCTCCCACTTAGCGCTGACCCTGCTCTCATAACCATAGCTTTATAATGATGAATAGACCTCACGAGAACTCAGTGTATGAACAACGGGATGTTTATACTTACTGTTTGTGCAACAGGATGCAGTGTTCAATTAATACACACTCATTGTTTTCCTTGATTCTTCAGGATTTAAACACTTTGGCACAACATCTGGATGATAGTTACAGACGTCTTCATTCTCTCTTTCATGTACATCACCTTTATGTATTCATTTCTTAATGTAATCAACATTCATTTACTTTTCATATT
>NW_015507807.1:36382-52018 GCF_001515645.1 Sinocyclocheilus grahami | reverse complement strand
TCGATTTTTACAAAGCTCATCGGTCTGAAAAAGCGAGGTGTGCTGTGATTGGCCAGCTATCCAGTGCGTTGTGATTGGCCGGATACCTCAAGCGTGTGACGGAAATGTTACGCCCCTCACCATACTGTGTTGATGCCGTGTCCGGCCGGAGCAACGACACAAAAACATGAAAACCCATTACAAACGAGGCATTTGTTGCATCCAGTGGGGGACATAATTACTGATTATGCATTGCGCCGCGTAAATCTGTCTGCCTGTCTGCATTTGTGATCAGAGAAATGACAAACAACAAGTGCTACTCTACACTGCTCAAAACTCACGATTAGTGGCAAATTGGCAAATCCTTTAAATGAAAACGTACTTACGTGAGTCAGAACTGCCGGCATTGTAGTCAACTCTCCCAGGATCAGTAAACAGTCCTCCATAAAATGTGCCGGCCCAAACAAAGTAGTTTCGCTTTCACAACGAAAAACACAGCGGCCTAGCGTGAGCGAAAGCCCCGGCTTAGCGTGAGCTGAGACCGGGCAAGAGTGAGCTGAGGCGGCGGGATCGAGAACGGCGGTCCCGGCAGATCCGACGAAGGAGCGGTGAAAACGGTGAAAGCCGATCCGGTGATTCACAGCACTAAGTTGATGTATTTCCTCAGCGACCAGCACGGATCAGCTCGAGGCATGACGAAGCAGAGACAGCGCAAAGTTGATGTATTTCCTCAGCTACCAGCACAGATCAGCTCTAGGCATGACGAAGCGGATATCGTCCTCTTTTGGAAGGCCAAACAAAGTATAGGTGACAACAACAATACTACAGCGAGAATAAAAGTTACGCCTTCTTTCTTTGCGTGAACATTTGGGCGGCATTATGCAAATCTTCCCACATCGTGACGTAGACATGTGGGGGCGTGTTAGAACGAGCCGTTTTAGGTAGGTGTGGCTGAATCTAAACTTTTATAAAGACTATCTCTTTGGATTTGAGACTTTAGTCCAGGGGTGGCGAACTCCAGTCCTGGAGAGCCGCAGCCCTGCAGAGTTCAGCTCCAACCCTAATTAAAACTCACCTGCCTGTAGCTTCCTAGTAACCGTTCAGACCTTGATTAGCTTGTTCAGGTGTGTTTGATTAGGGTTGAAGCAAAACTCTGCAGGGCTGCGGCTCTCCAGGACCGACGTTCGCCACCCCTGCTTTAGTCTTTGCAACTTTACAGATCTTCTTTATGCACCAAGAGCTTGTAACACTCCAAAGAGAAAGGAAAAAATTAAATTGCATCATATGACCCCTTTAAAAAGCTGTTGAAACTGTCAAAAAGAATGGGTTGCAACATGACTGTTTTGAAAGCGTTACAGTTCCAGATGAAGCTTCTAGATTCACATCAGCTCATAACTTGTGGCAGGGGATGAAGTAGGATCAGTCTCAGCAGCTACTTATCCATCATCAGCCTCACAATTCTGAAATAAATAATATCTGCAGCATAAACAAACTTAAATGAAGTGTACACGTTCTCCAATGTGTGCATGTTATCACATTGTCATCACTTGAATGCGAGCCATCACAGGACTTTACACGCAATACAAGCTCTGCTGTGACAGCTCTTTCATATTCTCAACAAACAAAAAGTTTATTATATTATATTATTTACCACATGTCCCATCAGTAAAAACATTATTTTATGCTTTATTGGAGGAGTTCGCTGCCAGGAAAGTCTAAAAAATACACACACAAATCCAAGACGATTCACATTCACAGCCCATGATAAACTTGTGAATTTTAAACATTCAAACATTTGTACACAGTTGTACATCTGTGAATTGTGTTTTGCATGTGTGAAACGTATTTTATGAATATATATTCTTATTTTGTGCATGTGAATTGGTTTTTGTGAATATATATATATTTTTTCGTGCACGTGAATTATTTCTCATGCATGTGAATTGGGTTACGCTTGTGTGCATCGTGGCTTTTGCGTGAATTATTATTGAGACCATTCTGGCTCCATATGTATGTAGTGAGGTTGGTAATGTGTTTAAACCTTCACAATCATTAAATATGTGGGCAATAAAGTAGCGTCCCGCTATAGTATACAAGTCGGTTGTTTATGCCTTATGAAGTGGGTCATGGTTGAAAGCCTGCCCATTCCCTTTGTTTCCATGGACCAGAGGTGTAAAGTATTGGAGTAAATGTACTTAGTTACTGTACTTGAGTATCTTTTCGGGTACTTTGTAGTTGTACTGAGCATCAAAGATATTAGCAACTTTTACTCTTTACTTCACTACATTTCTGAATGAGTATCTGTACTCTTTACTCCACTACATTTGAAATGAGTGTTGCAGTTACACATTACATTTTGCATGGACCTAGCTTTTTTTGTGGCAGTTTATTCCTGCTACAAAAGACGTGATACTGCCTGCTACAGGTCACTGAAAGTACTGCGTTTTGCTCTTACTCACCCAAACTTGTCAACAAGGCTAATTTATGAGAATGCGAGTTCCTTAGCAAGTATTTGTGAATCAGAGGTGTTTTATAAATGAGATGAGGACATGTCTGCAACCAGCAATGAGGCCCAAACCAGCACAGCCACTGCAAGAAGGCTTCGGCTTTTTAATTTGACTTAACATTATTTTATTTATCCATTATACTGAAGAGACCTTTTTGAAATATATTGTTTTTTGTTTGTTTTGTTTTGTCATTTTGAGGTGTTCAGTTTTATTTTGGTTTTAGAAAAGAAACGTGATTGCTCTCCTCACAAATCAGCTCTTTCTTGTTTTTGTTTCATGCTCTCTGTGCCTTGCCCTGGACTTTTATGTCACTTCCTGTCTCCCGTGGTGTTTGTAGTCAGTTTGTAGTCCGTTTGTTCATTGGTTCCCCTTGATTAGTCTCCCCAGGTGTGTCTTATCTTGTTAAGTTTGTTAGCCCCCTGTGTGTACATATAGCCCTAGTTTTTCTTTAGTTCCTTGTGAGTTGTTGAATGTAATGGTTGTGTTTGCCAGTCATTCTGTTCTTTGTTCCCTTTGGGTTTTGCCTTTTTGTTTGTTCTAGTTTTTCCATGAAATACCTGCACATAGATCCTTGCCTCTGCCTGTTTTCCGCAGCTTCTACACAACGTTACAGTTTATCACTGGCGTGTCTCTTTGACTAGTGCTTCTTTGAGCCTATATTAGTACAAGTAAAATACTTAAGTACTGTTAAAATCAGGTACTCTAAGACTTTGACTCAAGTTGTTTTGGAATTGGTGACTTGTAACGTGTAGTGGAGTAATTTTCACTGTAAGGTATCTGTACTTTTACTCAAGTACGGTTTTTAGGTACTCTTTACACCTCTGCCATGGACTATGTATGTGTGTTTTTTAGCCATTAAGCTTCGCTGTTTGCTCATAGTATTATTATAGTATGATTTATGCGATTTCACTTGTTTAGTGTGATCTCGGATTATTGAGATATACTGCATATGGTGTGCTGCTTACTCTCAGGTAGGTTCCGTGTTGTGTGCTTGGGGCATTGAGGGAAGTTCGGTCTAGTTTAACGTGAGATACAGCCTTGTGTTTCAGTGTGGTGTGCCTTCAGAGCTTCCATCAGTGTGGCATTGCAGTTTTCATGTAATCCAGGTTGGAGCATCAGCTGTTGCTATTATAGCCTCTAGAGAAGTTATCGTATGAGGTTTGTATCCGTTGTTGTGAGTATTACATCAGATTACCAGGTAAGTAAATTGTTATAATTTTTGTAAGAACCTTGAATGTTTTTAAATTGAGGTTGTAGTATTTGTTGGTGTTTTAATGTGTGTGTGTGTGTGTGTGTGTGTTAGAGCAGGTTGAGTGAGAACAGTCACGTTAGTGTGGCTCCTTCATTATCCAGTGCTCTTTGAGCCACGCTGCTGCTTTGGAGTTCAGTCACGTCTGAAGTCCAAGCGAGCCTAAAGTGTCTTTTTTTTTATTTATTTTTTTGGTTGTGGTGATATTTTGTTATTTGTGTTGGTTTGTTTTGTATTACTGTCACTGCCGTGGTTTACATAAATTGTATTTACCCCTGCTTTGGGTTGCAGGGGTATCGGTCATTGTACAAATAAAATTTGGTGTCAACTTGCATACGTGACAATATAATTCTTTGTTTTTCGTAATGCATTTAATGTTTTGTTCTCGTATTCGATCCATTTAGCTTATTTTAAACATCTTGTAACTTTTTTTTTTTTTTCTTTTATATCAAACCAATTGATTTATTTCCTTCGTGTGATTTTTCTTTGTAGGAGCTAAGTGCTTTCCGAAGCGCGCTGATTCTTGACGGCACCTTGGGGTATTACTTCACCAGGGGTTGTCACAATCAGTGTTGGGGGTAACGCATTACAAGTAACGTGAGTTACGTAATCAGATTACTTTTTTCAAGTAACTAGTAAAGTAACGCATAACTTTTTAATTTACAAGAGAATATCTGAGTTACTTTTTCAAATAAGTAACGCAAATAATTTATTTATTTTTTTTTTTGTTCAATTTATTGACTGACAGCTCTCCTGTACCCATGTTGAGAGAAATCAGAAGATATTACTGTAGTTCTAAAATGAATATGCATTAATTTCTCACTCACAAAAAAAATTTTTTTTTTTTTTTTTTTTTTTTAAACTGCTGAAGTGTTGAAATTACTTCTGCATTCTACTGGACGGCCGTAAATTTACTTTCCCTTCAGCCTGAGGCTTATTCATTTCACTTTTGGTGTGAAAAGGCTTTTATATTTGCCAAAAATATAACTTTTTATTTTAAAAACAAGCAAGCCCTGTCCAGATTTTAAAAAAATAGCGCAAAAGTAACGCAAAAAAAACGTAATTTGTTTTTTTTATGGAGTAACGCAATATTGTAATGCATTACTTTTAAAAGTAACTTTCCCCAACACTAGTCACAAATTTATTTATTTTTTTTGCCCCAGTGAATTTTGTGGAGTGATTCTGACTGGGGTGGTTACATTTTTATTTATTTTTTTTTAAGCCTGGTGCTGTTATACAAGCCTGCATCTTAAACCAAACAGTTCTCGTTAACCGTTCTATTCTGTGCCGATCCGAGCCAGTCAGCACAGATACGGTTTCATTTTCCACTGTGATGCTGATAACGGAGCTATTTGGAATGTAATACAAATCCGTCAGCCGTTGCCTTGGTAAAGCAAGTGTAATGTAAACAGCGATATGGAGGTTGATCAGATATTTCTGTTTTTGGGACTCCTTTTTTTTTTCCTGATATTTACTTTTTTACTAGAGTTGAAAAAAGGACAACTCTTGACGCGAAAAATAAAATAGGTGACGACGGGTACACCAACAAATGCTGAGGGTATATGCATGTCTCAGACATTTTTTCCTTTTTTATATTGAACGTAGCTTGGCTGTTTACTTGGCTGTTTGATCAAATAGCACGCTTCCACTTAGCCAGCTATAGAGAAACTGGTAGCCAGGCAACAGAGTGGCGACGTCATGCACACGCACTCTACCAGTTGTCTAACCATGCCAAGAACGGTTTGTAATCGTGCCGCGCCGTATCAGGCTCATGTGGAAATACAACTAGATCCGTGCCTTACAGTTATAAAAGTGGATAGTGGAAAAGCGGCTTAATCGGAAGCCTCAGCCTCCTATATTGTTGTAGAATTAGTTTTTTTTCTTTTGTTTCTGTCTTCTTCGACCAATGACATTTGATGCTGACTTTTAGTTTCAAATTATTCTTGGCCATTCTTTTTAGCTTTAATAGAGAATTTTTTTTTTACGCAACCTCACGCCTCTTGCACGTTTTTATGTGGACTGTACCTGTGTGCTTTTATTTAGGTTGGTTGCCCCGTTAGGGGAAAGTAGTCACTACAATTCAGCCACTTTTGTAATTATATTTTTATAAATATATAAAATATACTATGGATGTTATCTTATAGTAAGATAAACTGTAGTTCCCCTTCAGGAACTCGAGCTGCGTCGAATGCTATGGGGACGCCTTCAGCGTGACCATGCTCTGAATCACATGTGTAATCAATCCAATAGATGGGCGAGACGTCACGGGCGGATGACGTAATGACTAGGAAGCTATAAAAGCACGTGCGGTGGAACCGTCATTCAGCAAAGCACTCTGTGTTGTGTCAGTCACTCTCTGTTTGCAAGTCTTATTTGGTGTTGTCTGTCCAAATAAGCTCCTCAAAATGAAATATAAGCATGTCTAAGACTGAGGCTAAGACTAAGCATTTGAAGGGTGAGAGCAGATAGCGTTACAGGCTGTGTTCCTCCCTGCCCACGTTACATTACGAGCGGGGATACACACAGTCTGTGCGAAGTTTGCTTGGGAGCAAAGCACGCAGAGTCGGCTCTTGCATTGTGAGCAGCTTCCCCTGCGTACGCTTCGCTCCCGAAAGGCTGTCTTCGAGAAGGGAGCCTTCAATAGCGTTCCCCGCGGTGCTAGCCCCACTTCCACCAAGGCGAAGCGGCCACTGCACTCATGGGGTTCGCAGGTGGATCTGGCAGAGGGAATGGAGACGGGCGAGTCCCTATCTCTTTCCTCACCTGCCAGATACAGTGCTCGCTCTCTGGGTTCGGAAGCCCATTCTGCAGTTTCTTCCCCCCCAGGGAGCGGGCTCGACGCCCTGCCTGTCTTCCTCCGAGGAGGTTGACATGGAGAGCGTTGTGGAGGATTTGCTCCCTCAATCACCCCAGTACGACGAGCTGTTGGAGGTGGTAACTCGCACTGTGGCCAAGTTAAACATCGACTGGCCGGCCAGGCCAGGCCAGGCCAGGCCACCACCTCCATGCTGGAGCCTGCCTTTTTCCCCAATCTCCACACCGAGGTGTCGAGATCGTGGGCTAGGCCATTCTCGGCCCGCCTCTTCATCCCCGCTTCTGATTACTATGGCAATGTTGCGGGGTTGAACAAGCGCGGTGGGCAAGGGGTACGCGGCAGCGAGTCAGTCTGGTGCGTGTCTGCACACCATGGCAGTGTTACAGGCATACCAAGCCGACCTGCTTAACGAGCTGGATGAAGGCGAGGAGATCAACTCTGATAATATCACAGAGCTTAGGGGGACCGCTGATCTTTCTCTCCGCATCACCAAAGAGACCGCTCACGCTATTGGGTGGCCCATGGCAGCTATAGTGGCAGCGGAGAGGCACCTGTGGTTGACCTTTAGCTGATATGAAAGAAAAGGACAGGGTCTTCCTCCTTGACGCCCCACTTGCGCCTTCTGGCCTGTTCAGCGATGCCGTCAATTCCGTTGTCGACAGGTACCAGGAGGCTCATAAACAAGCGGCGGCGTTTCAGCGGTTCCTCCCTCACTGCACTCCAGCTCTGGGGGCTGCTGGGTGGGAGCAGCCCCCTCCGCGTACTGGCTCCTCGTACAGGGATACCCAGAAGCAGAGCGTTGCCTCTCGTGCTCCCCGTGTCGGGACCAGGGGTCGAAGCGACGCTCTGGGTCGGGGGCTTCAAGGCCGAAACCAGATTTAAGAACTTTTCTGGAGGCTAAGAAGTCCTCACCAGTGCCCTAGGACTTCTGAGGGCAGGCCCCTCTGGGGTAGAGCGGAGTTTACTGCATTACACGGTGCCCGTATCTACTCAGTGCCCTCAGGAGATCGATCTGCCAACCCTTCCAGTGTTCCAGGGCGCAGCCGTCTCCCGCGAGCGCTTCTCTCAGTTACCGCGCAGAAACGTAGCGCTGCTAAGAGGCTCGCCGTCTCCATGGAGGTCTCTAGAGCAGCTAGTTTGGCCGTCCCCTGCCGGTGTGCTGCTTCAGGGCACTGAGCGTGCTGCTTTAATTACACCAGAGGTCAGTCTTGAGAGACTGATTGCCTTAGTACACTATATAGCAGGGTGGAAACTACTGCCAAATGTGTCTCAGTGGGTCCTGCACACTGTAGAAATAGTTTACAGAACCCAGTTTGGTTCTCCTCCTCCTCCCTTCAACGGGGTTCTTCCCACCTAGCCAGCTATAGAGAAACTGGTAGCCAGGCAACAGAGTGGCGACGTCATGCACACGCACTCTACCAGTTGTCTAACCATGCCAAGAACGGTTTGTAATCGTGCCGCGCCGTATCAGGCTCATGTGGAAATACAACTAGATCCGTGCCTTACAGTTATAAAAGTGGATAGTGGAAAAGCGGCTTAATCGGAAGCCTCAGCCTCCTATATTGTTGTAGAATTAGTTTTTTTTCTTTTGTTTCTGTCTTCTTCGACCAATGACATTTGATGCTGACTTTTAGTTTCAAATTATTCTTGGCCATTCTTTTTAGCTTTAATAGAGAATTTTTTTTTTACGCAACCTCACGCCTCTTGCACGTTTTTATGTGGACTGTACCTGTGTGCTTTTATTTAGGTTGGTTGCCCCGTTAGGGGAAAGTAGTCACTACAATTCAGCCACTTTTGTAATTATATTTTTATAAATATATAAAATATACTATGGATGTTATCTTATAGTAAGATAAACTGTAGTTCCCCTTCAGGAACTCGAGCTGCGTCGAATGCTATGGGGACGCCTTCAGCGTGACCATGCTCTGAATCACATGTGTAATCAATCCAATAGATGGGCGAGACGTCACGGGCGGATGACGTAATGACTAGGAAGCTATAAAAGCACGTGCGGTGGAACCGTCATTCAGCAAAGCACTCTGTGTTGTGTCAGTCACTCTCTGTTTGCAAGTCTTATTTGGTGTTGTCTGTCCAAATAAGCTCCTCAAAATGAAATATAAGCATGTCTAAGACTGAGGCTAAGACTAAGCATTTGAAGGGTGAGAGCAGATAGCGTTACAGGCTGTGTTCCTCCCTGCCCACGTTACATTACGAGCGGGGATACACACAGTCTGTGCGAAGTTTGCTTGGGAGCAAAGCACGCAGAGTCGGCTCTTGCATTGTGAGCAGCTTCCCCTGCGTACGCTTCGCTCCCGAAAGGCTGTCTTCGAGAAGGGAGCCTTCAATAGCGTTCCCCGCGGTGCTAGCCCCACTTCCACCAAGGCGAAGCGGCCACTGCACTCATGGGGTTCGCAGGTGGATCTGGCAGAGGGAATGGAGACGGGCGAGTCCCTATCTCTTTCCTCACCTGCCAGATACAGTGCTCGCTCTCTGGGTTCGGAAGCCCATTCTGCAGTTTCTTCCCCCCCAGGGAGCGGGCTCGACGCCCTGCCTGTCTTCCTCCGAGGAGGTTGACATGGAGAGCGTTGTGGAGGATTTGCTCCCTCAATCACCCCAGTACGACGAGCTGTTGGAGGTGGTAACTCGCACTGTGGCCAAGTTAAACATCGACTGGCCGGCCAGGCCAGGCCAGGCCAGGCCACCACCTCCATGCTGGAGCCTGCCTTTTTCCCCAATCTCCACACCGAGGTGTCGAGATCGTGGGCTAGGCCATTCTCGGCCCGCCTCTTCATCCCCGCTTCTGATTACTATGGCAATGTTGCGGGGTTGAACAAGCGCGGTGGGCAAGGGGTACGCGGCAGCGAGTCAGTCTGGTGCGTGTCTGCACACCATGGCAGTGTTACAGGCATACCAAGCCGACCTGCTTAACGAGCTGGATGAAGGCGAGGAGATCAACTCTGATAATATCACAGAGCTTAGGGGGACCGCTGATCTTTCTCTCCGCATCACCAAAGAGACCGCTCACGCTATTGGGTGGCCCATGGCAGCTATAGTGGCAGCGGAGAGGCACCTGTGGTTGACCTTTAGCTGATATGAAAGAAAAGGACAGGGTCTTCCTCCTTGACGCCCCACTTGCGCCTTCTGGCCTGTTCAGCGATGCCGTCAATTCCGTTGTCGACAGGTACCAGGAGGCTCATAAACAAGCTTCAGCGGTTCAGCGGTTCCTCCCTCACTGCACTCCAGCTCTGGGGGCTGCTGGGTGGGAGCAGCCCCCTCCGCGTACTGTACAGGGATACAGGGATACCCAGAAGCAGAGCGTTGCCTCTCGTGCTCCCCGTGTCGGGACCAGGGGTCGAAGCGACGCTCTGGGTCGGGGGCTTCAAGGCCGAAACCAGATTTAAGAACTTTTCTGGAGGCTAAGAAGTCCTCACCAGTGCCCTAGGACTTCTGAGGGCAGGCCCCTCTGGGGTAGAGCGGAGTTTACTGCATTACACGGTGCCCGTATCTACTCAGTGCCCTCAGGAGATCGATCTGCCAACCCTTCCAGTGTTCCAGGGCGCAGCCGTCTCCCGCGAGCGCTTCTCTCAGTTACCGCGCAGAAACGTAGCGCTGCTAAGAGGCTCGCCGTCTCCATGGAGGTCTCTAGAGCAGCTAGTTTGGCCGTCCCCTGCCGGTGTGCTGCTTCAGGGCACTGAGCGTGCTGCTTTAATTACACCAGAGGTCAGTCTTGAGAGACTGATTGCCTTAGTACACTATATAGCAGGGTGGAAACTACTGCCAAATGTGTCTCAGTGGGTCCTGCACACTGTAGAAATAGTTTACAGAACCCAGTTTGGTTCTCCTCCTCCTCCCTTCAACGGAGTTCTTCCCACCCTGGTGGGCCCCGAGCAGGCTCTGGTAATGGAACAAGAAGTAGATACTCTTTTAAGAAATGAGGCCATCGGGGTGGTCCCTCCTCACTAGGGCTGCACGATTAATTGCAAGCGATATTTAACACGCATCTTATCAGTATAGCCGGTTCTTTAATCAGCGGTAAATCTCCATCACCTGCGTGCTTTCACACGGAGCAGCATTAACTACACAGAGCCGTTGTTCACTGACGAGTTGTGCAAAACCACGTTCATATTTGCGCGATTTTTTGCGCTGCTCGTCAGTGAACAACGGCTCTGTGTAGTTAATGCTGCTCAATGTGAAAGCCCGCAGGCGATGGAGATTTACCGCTGATTACAGAACCGGCTTTCTGACAAGATGCGCGTTAAATATCGCATGCGATTAATCGTGCAGCCCTACTCCTCACCAAAGAGAATCCAGGTTCTACAGCCGGTACTTTATAGATCCAAAGAAGGATGGGGGGTTGCGTCCGATTTTAGATCATGCGACTGAAGTTCAGGATGCTCACACTCAAAAAAGTCGTGTCTCAGATCAGGTCCGAGGACTGGTTCACCACGATCGATCTAAAAGACGCATACTTCCATGTCTCCATCCTTCCCAGTCACAGGAAGTTCCTGAGGTTTGCTTTCGAGGGCGAAGCTTATCAATATCAGGTTCTTCCTTTCGGCATTGCACTATCACCCTGCACTTTCATGAAATGTGTGGATGCAGCTCATCCGCATACTCAATTATATCGACGATTGGTTAATTTCAGCTCAATCGGAGCAGATGGCGATTCGACATCGAGATGTCGTTCTTGCTCACATGAAAGAATTGGGGTTAAGACTAAACGCCAAGAAAAGTGTGCTTTCTCCAGATCAGAGGACCACTTATCTGGGCGTGGTGTGGGATTTGACCACAATGCAGGCACATCTGTCCCCTGCTCGGATCGAGTCGATCCTCACTGCAGTCAAGAGAGTGAGAGAAGGCCAGTCACTCACTGTCAAGCATTTTCAGAGATTGCTGGGTCTGATGGCAGCTGCGTCCAACGTGACACCTTTTGGCCTGCTGTACATGAGACCCCTACAGTGGTGGCTCAAGACCAAGGAGTTCTCCCCGAGGGGAAACCCGCTTTGCATGCTCAAGGTCACGCGGAGGTGCCTACATGCCTTAGACATGAGGAAGAAACCTTGGTTCTTGTCTCAGGGCCCGGTGCTGGGAGCTCCTTGTCGCTGTGTAATGCTAGCGATGGATGCGTCCCTTACCGGTTGGGGTGCGGTCATGAGTGGCCACCCTGCCCACGGTCTGTGGAGCGGTTGCCATCTCACTTGGCAAATCATCTGCCTGGAGAGGCTGGTCGTGTTTCGAGCACTGAAACACTTTCTCCCAGACCTAAGAGATTGTCATGTGTTGGGTGCGCACCGACAACACAGTGGTTGTCTCTTATATCAACCACCAAGGAGTCTGCGTTTGCGCCCCTTGTACAAGCTGACACACCAGACCTTTGTGTGGGCCCAAGGGAAGCTCCTTTCTCTAAGAGCGGTTTACATCCCTGGGTATCTTAATATGGGAGCAGACATCCTGTCAAGGCAGGGGCCAAGGCCCGGGGTATGGAGGCTTCACCCCGAGGTTGTGAAGCAGATATGGAGAATTTTTGGCTAGGCTACCTGGACCCACACGTCTAAAGACTCAGGAGGAGAGACAGATAATCCACAGGGTCAGATTTCACAATTCATAACATCACAACTCATAGCTACATAGATATCAATTAACAGTCTGATTCAAGAGGCTGTGAGCAATTTTGTTTTTCCCCAGTCAGGAGAAACTTTTGAGAGGAATAGCGAGCCGAGCCGAGCACCTTACGACAGTGGTTTTCAATCCTGGACCTGGGGACCCACAGTACTGCACATTTTGTACATCTCTCTTTTCTGACAAGCTCAGTTTAGTTCATGGAGCTCTTTCCTAAGGAGCTGATGATCTGAATCAAGTGTGTTTAACAAGAGAGGCATACAAAATGTTTAGTGCTGTGGGTCAGCTGTAAAGCACTGCCTTTTATGAGCACCTCCCGAGCTCCCGGTTATTTTTAAACATGTTTAAAAATATTGGAGTCGGCCTGAATTTGACCAGTGTAAAGGCTCTCTCCTATTCCTTAATCATACACAATCACATCACAGTGTTACACACAGGATTTTATTTTTTGGAGACTATGGAGGCTGGACCTTGTTCTGTCTGGGGTATCTGGAGGCATGGCCTCGCATAAGAAAATTTTTTATATTTTAAAGTTGTCTGTATGGTGCACTTCCCCGTGCTCAAGTGTGGAAATTTAACAAAGAAAAAAGTCTATGCATTGACTCAACACTCTTTTTAGTTATTGTAGACTTTTAAGAGTTTTGTGAATAGGTTTTAAAGGGGTCATATGATGCGATTTTAAATTTTTCCTTTCTCTTTGGAGTGTTAAAAGCTCTTGGTGCATAAAGAAGATCTGTAAAGTTGCAAAGACTAAAGTCTCAAATCCAAAGAGATATTCTTTATAAAAGTTAAGAGTCAGCCCCACCTACCTAAAACGGCTCGTTCTAACACACCCCCACATATCTACATCACTATATGGGAAGATTTGCATAATGCCGCCCAAATGTTCACACAAAGAAAGTAGGCGTAACTTTTATTCTCGCTGTAGTATTGTTGTTGCCGCCGCCATGTCGTGAAGACGCTGTGTGCTTCGTTGTGAAAGCGAAACTACTTTGTTTGGCCTTCCAAAAGAGGACGATATCTGCTTTGTCATGTCTGGAGCTGATCCGTGCTGGTTGCTGAGGAAATACATCAACTTTGCGCTGTGGATCGCCAGATCGGCTTTCACCGTGGACGAAGCGGAGTCCAGCCCGGGGTCGTCACTTGTGGTTGCTGCATGTCCTCCGGACGCTCCTTTGTCGAATCTGCCACCTCTGCTCACTCAGCCCGCCAGCCGTTTCTCACTTTTATTACACCAAATACACAAAATAATGTTCTTTTTAGCAGCATCATATGACTGACCCCTTTAAAGATAAAATCTGTTTCTTTTCACCAAGTCAGAATATGGACATGCTTTTAATAAATAGTGACGTGACATACGGCGCGCGCGCCTCCACAACTGACACACCATGCGCGCGCTATTGTCAAGAAAGGAAAATTAATTTTTCTGAGTTGTGAAACTTTGTATTTCGTAAGAAGTTATGAAAGTGAAATAATGACACAGACTGGCTACACCATCTCATCTGCCGCAGATACTGTATGAGGACAGCGCATTTGTCTGATGCACTTTTCACTTCAACTGTGTCTGTCAGGAGAATGAGCTTTTCTGAGGTGAGTCTTACAATTTCTAATAAATAAATAGGTTGATAAAATGTATAAAACAAAGTTCTTGAACTCTGTAAAGATGCTAAAACCCTTTTTTAATATTATTGTTTTTATGTATATTAGCTTACTGGTGGCCGTTGAGTAGGGATGGGCGATACCACTTCCCGGGCTAAAGACACCAACGCCAGAGTGACACGATGGTTCCTCGCACTCCAGGACTTCCACTTCGTGGTCCGCCACCGCGCCGGAGCAGCCAATGCCAATGCCGATGGCCTGTCTCGGATCTGGTCAGCTTTTGCAGGTCTGTCAGGGGTCACTCCCCACCCACCCCCAATATCCCCCTTGTTAACAACGTATCTATCCAACAGAACCAGGACAACGCTTAGGGGGGGGGAGTGTGATGAGCGTCCCGAGCTCACATCAGCGTTGCCCTGGAAACGGATGAGGAACACCTGCACCCGCTCATCACGGGCTGATTGGTCACAGCTGAGAGTCATCAGCCCACGGCCAGATAAGCCGCGTGAGGCCCGAGGAAGAGGGGAAGAGATGGTCTCCCAGAAGCGGAAAGCTAACGTGTTGTCTCCTTTGCATTACAGAAACCAGCCCGTGACCAAGCAGCCCACGCACGAGCGCCGCACGGACTCCCTGGCACTGGATCACGCTCACGGAGAAGTACCGACTCACGCACGGAGAAGCCTCGACTCACCGCAGGACACAGCGCACTCACTTGAGCACATTCCCTGTGAATAAATCCACCCTCCGGGGTATTTATTGGAGCTCTCCTTGTCGCGTGTTCCTTCCACCCCGTTACAATATATATGAAGCAGGTACCGATGCGATGCGATATGAAACATTTACAGATGAAAAATATACCTGTGACATGTCAGTTATGCACTGAGGAAACCACAATGTCTCAAATGCATTAAACAGCGCAGATATATTCGCTGTTTGACATGGTGGATTGATTTGATCCATGATCGACATTAAGGGCTGCTTAAGAATAAGAGTGCACAAATTAGTGAGATTGTGTGAATTTAATTTGTCATTTATGGAACCGCTTTAGCCCCGATTGATTTGTTAGGTTATTTAAAGTCAAGTCAAGTCACCATTATTTATATAGCGCTTTTAACAATACAGATTGTGTCAAAGCAACTGAACAGCATTAATTAGCAAAATAGTGTGTCAATAATGCAAAATGACAATAGTAAACACTCATTTTTCAGTTAAAGACATTTCATCATTGAATTCAGTGATGTCATCATCCAGCTCAGTTCAGTTTAAATAGTATCTTTGCAATCAAGTCAACAATATCGCTGGAAATGAAGTGTCCCCCAAAGTCAGGTTTTGGACTTTAATCCCAGTTTTTCCTCGGATCTCCATGGTGTTGTGAATGTTGCGTCACAATCACGCAGCAGCAGCAGCGGTGATGAGAGAGCGCGCTTGAGAAACAGTTAAGAGAGGAGATATCAATCTACATATAAAATATTGGTCACAGATTATTGGTCACTTTCTAAACAATAGTATAGCGCATCCACTAGTAATTATATATTAATAAATCATTTTTTACCAATGCAAAATATGTTAGAAACGATGCGTCGCGATACAAATGGAATAGCCTTCCTGATAACGTTCGGGTTTCAGACACACTCTCTCTGTTTAAATCTAGATTAAAGACACATCTCTTTGGCCAAGCATTCAAATAATGCATCTCATAATCTTTTACTGCAGTTATATCTAATCAAATGCACATTATTATTCTTTAGTTTGGGTTAAACAAATCAATTTTGCTTGGTTGGAACAGCAGCTACGCTAATTATGTCTCTATTTGTTTCTCTGTTTTTTGACAGTAACTAGGATTTACACAAGCTTCAGTCTGGATCCAG
>NW_015507807.1:15035-36273 GCF_001515645.1 Sinocyclocheilus grahami | reverse complement strand
CGCTGTGAGACGCCATCGTCCGGCACGTTCGTGCTACGTTAGCTGAAGGTAAAGTGCACACTCACTGTTTCCCTGGTGCTCGTGTTCTCGATGTTTCTGCGCAGATACCCGTGATCCTGAAGGGCGACAAGAGCACCAGAGCAGTCGTGCTTCACGCGGGGGTTAACGACACCAATCTGCGGCAGACGGAGACACTGAAGAGGGACTTCAGGAGCCTGATCGAGACGGTGCGCTGCACATCGCCCGCTACGACGATCATCGTGTCAGGACAGCTTCCCACGTATAGATGAGGACACGAAAGGTTCAGTAGACTTTTTGCTTTAAACGAATGGTTATTGTCATGGTGTAAAGAACAGAAACTGCTCTTTGTTAATAATTGGAATCTTTTCTGGGAGCTTCCTGGGCTTTTTCGTGCTGATGGCCTGCACCCCAGCAGAGTCGGAGCGGAGCTCATGTCGGACAACATCTCCAGGACGCTACGCACCATATGACTAGTAAGCCAATTCTCAAATAACTGCTATGATGGCTTTTGTTCTACCCACTTAAATGATAGAAGTACTTGTGCTGTCCAATCAATAAAGACTGTGTCTGTTCCAGTGTTAATTTTGACAGCCATTTTTGATTTAGTCTTAGTCTTTATCTCGAGATGAAAATGCTTAATAGTCTTAGTCACATTTTAGTCATTTGAGTCTTTCATAGTTTTAGTCAAAGAAAAGTCATTGCATTTTTGTCAACTTTTAGTTAATACTTTGTCAAACTGCAGTTACCAACAATTATTTTGGTAGCTATTTAATATGTAGTCTTCAAACAAAAATAGTCATTAATTATGAGAAATTTGGATTGAATTTGGAAAAACTTGAATAAATTATGACAATTTTAATTTTTGGGTGAACTATCCCTTTAACAGTAGTGAAAAGAGAACAACTTATAAGAAATTATAGTTGTTCATATATAATATATATAATTTATCATTTTTGAAAGAGAAGCAGAATAAGACAAGAGATACAAATTAAACTCATTTTTCAGATACAATAGGTTTACTTAAAATATTTAACAACTTTTGTTGGTTAACATTAATGACACAATAGGTGCTTAATTAGGAATGCTGTCCCTTTAAGATGGAAGGCATGCATGTAATACTGACACGCGTTCAGTTTTCTCCCACCTGTTTACATTCACTTAATCCATAACCGACTGTATTTGCGTGAGATACTCTACATGATAGACATTTGGACTGCTGTGTGTGTATTTGAGCACTGAGAACTATGAGGCGCCACGTAGGATTTAAATCAAACTTCGCTTATCAATACATACATAAAACACGTGCATATACACCTATAAATTACTCACATATACATGTATACTATTGGATATTCAAAAATACATGTATGAAATACACGTGCACACTAATATGAAATCCATGCCAAATACATATGTTAGTAATGAATGCATATACACTTGTGAATATCTTGTGTATACATACAAAGTTGACGCATGCATACACCTATAGGTCATTTTTATAAATTCAGTTATTATTTTGTCTTGTGGAGTATATGTAAACATCTGTTATGTGAAATAGCTAATTCAGGACAATACTAAATAAAAAATAGCATGCAATTTTCACGATCCCTCGTGTTTTGTTTCAATTATTAACATTTTGCACATTCTGCAAACTAAATGTATGAGCACAACTGTATATGGCCTCAAATAACCCTAAACCCTATAACGAAGCCCATATGGGAAAGAAAATTGTTTTTTTTAACTTCATAAAAAAAACAAAAAAAACACCAGTCTTACCAAGAGTAGTGGTTTTGAGGGTTTTACGTATAAGGCCTTCAACTTGAACACCTTTAAAATCAAGCTGCCATCCAGTTCCTGACCTTCACTTAACTTAGGTGTAATGAGCTTGTTGCCACATCCCATAAGTATTTCCAAACTGCACATAATGAAAACCAGTGGTACTAATACACCATCAAATAATACATCACACAGTAAAGCATTTACAATAACTTTAACTTCTTTACAAAAATTTTTAAAAACATATTTACTTTACATCAAGTGGCTCTTTTTCTTTGATTTTTCTTAAAACCGTTGTACTGTCCCATGCTTTGTCAAATTCAAAAGCATTTAATATGTGTCCAATCTCATGCAAGTGCTGTTTTTTCTTTTGCTTTACTACAGCATTATCGTCAGGGGAAGTCAACAGTATAAAACCCTTATTAAAAGTCTGATGGTATTGTGTCCTTGGCCTGTAAAAACAAACACAGCTTAACAAAAAGCAAACTTTAATTAACAGCATTTATCATAAATTATTGACCATCCTTAGTTCTGAAAATGGCTAAGCTCACTAGTGGGACTGGGACTTCAGTTGGGAAGACATTTTATACTTCTTAACTATAGAGGCAGGTCTGTCTGCCTCTGTGTGTGTGTGTGTGTGTGTCCCTCCCTCCCTCCCCCTCCCCAGTTTCAGATCAGATTTTATTCTTACCTTTTTCTAGATCGAGACTTCCAATTACCATACTTCTGGCGAGTGTGATATCGTGGTCCGTGAACTTCGCCGGCGGATGATGTTGGCATCGTTTGCCTGTTATTGATGCTTTGTACACCAGGCGTCGATGGCCGAAACAAAGTGCGCAATTCAGATTCTGTTTCTGACTGCAGTTGAGCAGAAGGCGACACATTGGATTAAACTGAATTAGCAATTGATCTAATAATAGTGGGCGAAGCGTATGTGCGTGTGGTGTTGTAGGTGTATATGCACGGATCGAGTTTAAATACATATATAAGCGAGTGTCTATAGGTGTATGCATGCGTCAACTTTGTATGTATATGCAAGATATTCACAAGTGTATATGCATTCATTACTAACATAATATGTATTTGGCATGGATTTCATATTAGTGTGCACGTGTATTTCATACATGTATTTTTGAACATCCAATAGTATACATGTATGTGAGTAATTTATAGGTGTATATGCATGGATCAAGTTTATATGTATATGCGAGTATGTATAGGTGAGTCTGCATGCAGCGAGTTTATATGTATGTGCCAGTGTTTATAGGTGTATATGCATGGATCAAGTTTATATGTATATGCGAGTATGTATAGGTGAGTCTGCATGCAGCGAGTTTATATGTATGTGCCAGTGTTTATAGGTGTATATGCACGTGTTTTATGTATGTATTGATAAGCGAAGTTTGATTTAAATCCTACGTGGCGCCTCATAAAGAACTGATCGCACGCTGTATACGAGAACTGAAGAAGTGGAGCGTGCGCGAGAGAGAGCACTTCTATCAGCGCGATTCCGCCTATACTGTCTTAACTAACCTTAAGTTAATCGACAACGAATTGTGACTCCCGGGAAAAACGGGACCTTCGGGTGCTGAGGTCATAGTTTCAGATCGCTAGTTCGCATTTTGTTAGCCTATCCATCCACTGCGGCTGCCATACTGAGACTAGATATGCGAACGCCCCTTATCCGATTGCAATCCAATGACAGGGACGCACATTTTGAAGGACAAGACAGTAGCCTATAGGATGTATTTTGAATGTACGGTAGACCTCAAATAACATTATAGTCCCGTCTCATCTTATTAATGAAGACACGGCATAAATTTCGTCATAGTTTTTATCATCAGATTTTAGCTCGTCAACGTCTCGTCTTATTTACAGACAAAAATTTCTTTAACGAATATTTTTCGTCATCATCTTCGTTGATGAAATTCACACTGGTCTGTTCCCTGAATAGTGAGGTCAAAATATAAATTTAATGCAGGCTTTAGAAAAAATCTGATCGTGATTAAACCAGAACAATTTAAAATAAATGAACAAAAACCATTTTTAAAGTTTGGGCTCCTAAACATTAGATCACTCTCACCCAAAGCAGTTATTGTAAATGAAATGATCACAGATAATAGTTTTGATGTACTCTGCTTGACTGAAACCTGGCTAAAACATAATGATTATATTGGTCTAAATGAGTCTACACCACCAAGCTACTATTATAAGCATGAGCCCCGTCAGACTGGTCGTGGCGGCGGTGTTACAACAATATATAGTGATATTCTCAATGTTACTCAGAAGACAGGATACAGGTTTAACTCATTCGAAATACTAATGCTTAATGTTACACTGTCAGATATGCAAAAGAAATCTATCGTATCTCTTGCTCTGGCTACTGTGTATAGACCACCAGGGCCGTATACAGATTTCCTAAAAGAATTTGCAGATTTCCTCTCAGACCTATTGGTTACTGTTGATAAAGCACTAATTGTCGGAGATTTTAATATTCACGTTGATAATACAAATGATGCATTAGGACTTGCGTTTACTGACCTAATAAACTCTTTTGGAGTAAAGCAAAATGTCACCGGGCCCACTCATCGTTTTAATCATACGCTAGATTTAATTATATCGCATGGAATTGATCTTACTGATATAGATATCGTACCTCAAAGCGATGATGTTACTGACCATTTCCTTGTATCGTGCATGCTGCATATTGCAGATATTAACTATATTTCCAAAATGAGCTGTAGAGGCTAAAATGAGCAGTGTGAATGTCACGTTACATTTATAACAATCATTTGTTAATGTTTGAATTGTATTTCGGGGCAGTTCATGAAGACAGATAATCAAGAGATTAATAGTGTTCATCGTCTGTTTGATTACGTCTTTAATTGATTTTTCCGTACATTTCTGCCATATGTACATTAACTGACAGTCACCACTGATAAGCTACCACTAAATATTGTAGAAACTTAATTTGCTGTAAAGTTGCTTTGCAACGATTTGTATTGTGAAAAGCGCTATACAAATACTTGAATTGAATTGAATTGAAGAGATACACATTATGGTCAGTAGGATTTTGTGATTTGCGCTGCTCTGAGCTTAGAACGATACTCACGGAGAACATCAGATAGCCAAGGGGCAGAAGAGGTGGTACTAGCTGGCCTGGAAGACAAGGGGCAGACAGTGTCTAAACAAGACGTAAGAGTGGAGCAGAAAGTATCAGTAGCACTGTTAACATCAAGAGATGATAACTGTTCAGGAGAAGGAAGCAAAGATGAAACCATAGCAGATAGCCGGGAGGGCGAGAGAGAGTAGGTTACGTCGAAAAGTGACATGTGTAGGGGTATGTGTTGTGTCAGGAACCATGTTTAGGTTAAGAGTGAGGAGGAAGTGATCCGAGGTGTGCAGTGGAGTAACCAGCACATGATCAGTGGAGCAGTGTTGTGAGTGCTAAAAGGACATACTATCATAACAAAATTAACAATTCGCCTAACTCTTGCATGCTCTTTAAAACATTTTCCTCCCTCCTTTATCCTCCTCCTCCCCCTCCTTCATCAACTCTAACAGCTGACGACTTTGCCACATTCTTCATTAATAAAATTACAAACCTCAATGCACAATTTTCCACACCACAATCTGTCAAACACATCTTACCAGCAAACATACTCTCGATCATGTATGCCATTAAAATTCATTTTAGAATTAAATAAATAGGTTCAGCCAAATGCATTTATGTCTGAGAACCTTTTATACACTGTATACTGTGTCCCTTATTCTGTCCCTTAATTTCCTATTGAGAACCATGATTGTCTCTCATTTTCCTTTCTAAAGTTGGCAACCCTAGGTCTAAGAAAACATAAACTCAGAATTATCTTAAAATAACTGTTACAGCAAAGGCTTTGGTACAGTTCGTCTGTTCTGCTGCTATTCCCAGCTTTAAATTAGATAAACATATTCCAATTAAATTAAACTGAATGCTATAAAATAAATGTAGGTATTGTTTTTGCTTACCTGTTTTATTCTGAAGACAGTCTGAGCTGTAGTTTGTGCTTCTGATGTCTCCTGGACAAGTGCTTGAGCTCTCTAACACACTGCTATTATTATCTGTGCCTGCAATTGAAGCACTTACTGGACAGAAAGCAACAGCAAGCCTTTATAGGCTGCTAAAACTGTGGTTTGGGTGGTGTCCACACACACACACACACACACGCATCAGTTATTTGAGAGTGTGGTATTTACAGGAAACTGAAAGGGATTTGGCTCTTAAAGCTAAAGTAGATTTAGCACATTCCTGCCTTTTACAGTTCATAACATGAAGAAGGGCTTTCAATACAATAAAGTGAGTGTAAATATGAAATATATATATTCAGTTTAATAATTTTTTTTTTTAACAAAAAACATTGTCACTGTATTATTGTCTTCACAAAGTAATGTCTAGAGTCATGAAATTATTTTAATCAACTATGTTTTTGTTATCTTGTTTTATATTGTATGTTCACAACAAGCTACAGGTAGTCCAAATTATTTTTTCAGGAAACTGGCAGGCTAGAATAGCAACACAGTAGCGAACAATAAACAATAAAAACATCTTGGGTTATGCATGTAACCATGGTTCCCAGGGAATGAGATGCTACCTCCTCTAGGGGACACAAAGGAATGGCAAGGGGATGCAGCGTCTCATTCCCTCTCGGGGAACCATGGTTATTTTGCCTCTCGGGGATTTTGCCAAGTCATACTTGTTCCTGGATCACCATCTTTTGTTGATCCTGGGACAACATTACTGTCCAAAAACATAGACCTAACCCTATCCCTAAACCTCACCCTACCCATAATTTATCCCTAAAATCAATGATAGCTGAATAACATAGATGTAAAAGGACCTAACCCTTGTTGTAAGCGTAAAATTGACATTTCCTGTAAACTTGGATGTTGATCCAGGAACATGTTGTACTTAATGAAATCACATTCCCCTTCTAGGGAACTCTCACTGCATCCTCTAGCAGACACTATGGAGAACGAAATGCCAACTATGCCATGCAGAGGTGCATGCCTGTCCACCTGACAAATATAATTTTGAGTTCAGGAGAGAAGGTGAGCTAAATAACTGCTCAGTTAATGCTTTGCAGAGTGCTTGTGAAATGTTTGACACTGCTGGAAATGTAAGACTTGTGCCCAAGTTTAATGATAAAGATCCAGATATAGTTTTATATTGTTTGAGCAGGTAGCAGAAGCAAGAGGCTGGCCTAGTATGTAATGTGTTTGTGTTCTCACTGGGAAGGCTCAAGAAGCTTATTCTGCCCTTTCAGTTTCACATTGTGAACATTATGCTACCGTTAAAGCGGCCGCATTAAAGACGTATGAGCTAGTACCTGAAGCATATCGACAAAAATTTAGAACATTGTCCAAGGGCGTTGATCAAGCTCAAATGGAGTTTGTTAGAGAATTTGGTAACACTTTATAACTTTAATTTATAAATCACTAACAAACATACAATGCTTAACAGATCATTAGTTAAAGGCAGAGTGAGTGATTTTTCAAAAATGCTTTAAAAACTGATTCGGGCCGAATCGCAAAACAAACTTGTAGCCAATCAGCAATAAGGGGCGTGTTTATTCGTGATGTGGAGGAGAGAGCGTTCAGTGCACGGGACGGACATTAGCCAAGCCGAGCGACAGAAAGATAGAGATGGCGGATAAAAAACAAAAGAGGAACACGTCTGCGGAACGATAAGGCAAGAAGTAGGACCCGTGTAAATATCGGATCAGTTTTCCAGCGCTGGAGAGAACTCAAGGAGCGGAGGCCTGTGATCGGATGACGAGGTTGCTTTGTTTCTTCTCAATAGATGAGTAACACCGTGTCTACAACAGCTAAAGTCTGCCTACACTGGACGCGATCAAACGACCGTTGAAAACCATTTGAAATTTGTGTCAGCACGTCATAAATAGAACCCGGCAGCAGTTTTCTGTCGGGATCTGTTGCGCCGCGCCACTCACGTCCGTAGACACGGTGTAACATTGGTTTTGCTTTGTTTCACAGAACTAATCGTTGCCTGGGTTGTGTACGTATATGTGGGGCGGAGCTATCAAAGCTTCAAGCTTTGAAAAGGTACCTCCCCAGTGACAGCTTTTATACCTTTTTTTCTGAGTGTATGAACTGAAAGTTTACTGACATTTGTAAGCATTTCAATTTACGTTCAGTTCATACACTCAGAAAAATAAAAACTGATAACATGAAAAAAAAAAAACAAATTAAAAGGTTCTACTCTTATTAAATGTACAATTTTTCTTCTTCTCCCTCAGAAATAAAAGGTACAAAAGCTGTCACTGGGGAGGTACCTTTTCAAAAGGCACACCTTTATACCTAAAGAGTCCATATTGGTACCTTAAAGGTACATATGAGTACCTAAAGTGTACATAATAGTATCTAAAAGGTACAAAAGTGTACCTTTTGAAAAGGAGTTTCTAAGATGGAAGAATGCCGTTTTTGTAACATGGGAAATATGGTTTTCAAAAGACAAGTTGCTATCTAATATAACACCCAGATTTTTGACTGTAGAGGAAGTAACCGTGTATCCGTCTAGATACGGACCTTTTGTACCTTTTTTTCTAAGAGTGTATGATGTTCATTTGTTGGTCTTTGTTGTGTAGACCTCTATTTACACATCTTAACAAATAATCTATTAATAATTTGTTCATGTTTTTGCAGTACCCAATCTAAAGTGGAAACTATTAATCATTTGCAAATGTTTATAAATGTTTACTAATCATTAGCATCTTTATGAGCAGTCTTCTCAATGGCAAAAAGTGTCCCGAAAGACCTGAATTTACCCTATTCACACATCTTTACTAATCATTTATTAATCTTTTGTTCATGTTTTTGCAATAGCCAATCTAAAGTTGAAACTATTCATAATTTGTAAATGTTTATAAACGATTACTAATCATTTAGTATCTTTATGGACATTGGACTTTTAGCTAATGTAACAACATTTGTTTAAAAGGTGGCTGTTTAATCTTAGCTAAATGCTTGCTGAAGACAACAGATTGTAATTTTGGTGTAAAAAAATTGTATTGCCTCAACACTCACATTAGTATACTACTCTTCAGTATATCACTAAACAGGATATTCATTGAATCATAAATAAACAGGAGAAAACAAATCATTTTTTAAAAAGAAAATACTTGTTCATTTATCAAAACAATATAATATAAACAAGTTGAACTGTTTTCCCTCATAATAATCAAACTGACCCCTGTACACTTCTGACCCCTTACCCAACCCTTTAACCTACCCAAACCACCAAACCTGTCCCTAACCCGTATCACCCCTCAATAGCAGCTAAGAAGTTGTGCATTAACACAAGCTTTTAATCATTTTATAACATGTTAAAATCATTTGTAGATTTTCAATAAGTGCTTGATCATATGGAATTGAAAGCTTAATGACGTTTGTAAGCATTTTAACTTACATTAGATAATGTTCAAACAAATTATATCATGTTTAATAAGTTTATTAGCAAACATTAACAAGCACATTATCTCATGTTTCTAACTCTTTGAATATATATTAACTAATGTAATGATCCATTAAGCATTATATAATTTTTTTAAATGATTTATTAATCAAAGTTATTATAAAGTGTTACCGAGAACGTACTACTGCATTTAATCACTGGTGTGCGGCTGCTAAAATGACTACATTTGTTTGTTTTTTTTATTTTTAAAGCACATTTATACAACTAAGGTTGCCCAAAGTGCTGTACAAGCATAATAAATAAAATGATAAAAAGGACAGCCTCAGTACATTCACAATTTAAACACCAATTAATATTAAAACTCTGGCTGATAAAAAGCACGAGATAAATGACCCTTTAGCAAAGCTTTAAAAATGTAAATAGTCTGAGCAGATCTTATATGCATAGGTAGTGCGTTCCTTTAAATTTACATCTGGTTCTGGGAACCACAAAAAGAAACTGATCGGAAGACCTCAAAGGCCTGAGAGAGGAATATCAGCTCACCAATGTTTCCAAATATTTTGGGGCCAGTCCATTTAAAGATTTAAAAACATACAATAAAAGTTTATATTCAATTCTAAATTGAAGAGGCAACCATTTAAGAGATAGCAAAATCGGGGTAATATGGGCATGGTTTCGAGTGCCAGTCATCAATCTTGCTGCTGCATTTTTGAACTGACTGTAGCCAAGCCAAGGTTTTCTGGCTAACACCCACATAAAGAGAATTATAATGGTCTAGACGTGAAAAAAATAAAAGTATGAATGAAGAGTTGATTAATTTTATTTGGCTTGAACAATTTAAAAATGTTATTCCTGCTCGCATTACAACATACAGTATATCAATGAGCAGAAAGCTAAAACAGCAATTGAGGCTGCTCAATTGGCTGATGATTATGTCTTGACACGTAAGAGTTGTTTCATGAAAGGACATTTTTGAAGATAGAATATATTGTGTGCAGAAAAAAAAAAATCCATCTTTGATTTGTAATTATTGCAAGGGCAAAGGTTCCATGTATTAAACCAGCTGTTTTTTGTGGCACCAGCAGTAAATTCTGTCAGTCTGATGCCTGATTTCCCAGACCAGTACTCCCCTTAAAAGAGGGGTCAAGGATCTGGAGGGAGGATTCAAATGCAGAGTGAGTGTTAACAGATTTATCAGGCAGACTTGCAGACCAGACGAGAGATGGTGAGGAGAGGAGTGAACAGTCCAAACATTAGGAAGGGAAAGACTTGCAGACCGGTGAACTGCCACAGAGTCCAGTCCAGGATGGCAGACCACCAGAGAGCAGTGAAGGCAGCGAAGCAGGAGGCCGGCGGTAAGCAGCAGTGGCCTGACACTCCTCACCACTCCACACTCGTGATGTGTCAGGCACTGCACAGGCCTAGCAGCATGGCAGACCCGGGGAGATGACCAGTAGCTCAACCTGCAAGTCAGAACAGGACAGGATTAGAATAGGAACTGACAAGAAACTAAATACAAACAATCTGGCAAGGAACACGACAAATAAAAGCGCTAGCAAACATGCAAGTTGGAACAATGAACTGACAACACAAGAGGGAAAGAGAGCACAAAATAAAGGAGAAGAGTACACAAGGAACAGGTGGGAACACTCAGACAAACAAGGAGAGAACGAGAGGGACAGGTGACGACACTCAAGACTAACGAGGACTCAAGGACTAAACAAGGGGGCGTGGTAATGGGTAACAAGGAGGCAGGATGAGAGGAGCACATGGCAGACAACAACAAAGACAGAGCCATGTGTTTAGACACAAAACAAACATAGAAACATGAAACAAAAGACAACACAGATAAGACAAGAGGGACATTATAGCCCCGTTTCCACCGCAGGAACTTTCCCCAGGAACTAGGGACTTTGGGCCGGTACTCAGTGTTTTTCCACTGCAGGAACCAGGATCTAAAAATTGCCCCTCAGAAAGTCCCCTGCTCACTAGGTAGTATTAATATGTTAAAATGAAAATAAAAAGGAGGCAATACTGTTTGATATAACATTTAGTTTCATTGTAATGTAGGCTATATACACATTTCCCTGAACTACATTTATGCGGCTATTAATGTTTAAATGAAAACGAAAGGAGGCAGTGGTGTTCGACATCATATTTCATCTTATTGTAAATATACAGTGAGGAAAATTGCAGTAGCCAAGGCGAGCTGACTGACGTTATCAAGTAGGAGTCGTTGGAGGATCGCGGGAGAAACAAAAGGTAAGTCTTTCTAGGAGAGTTCAGCTGAGAGTCCAGAACAGTCCATAAGGGTGAACGGTAGACCGGACAGTGTGTGACTGTGATGTGTGTGTATATGTAGTGTGGCTTGATTGGTGACAGCAGGTGCAGGTGATCAGAACTCAGGTGACTGTGATCGGGGGATTATCCTGGATGGTGACTGAAGTGACTGTGATGAATCCCTGACACATATCCTGGTTCAGTAGTAGTTAATTTCAATAGACTTTAAAAGACAGAATTTTAAATGTCTTTCAACAACCAATCCTGAAAAATTATGAAAACATATTGAAATATGTAAATTTATAATTTTCTTTCTGTATATCACATAACACTTTCCCTGAATATTTAAATGCCACACAATTTAAGAGTAATTTGCCACAGTGGCAACAGTAAGTAGTTGATTTTTTTTTCTCCATGAAACTGGATATTTGACAGTAAAGCACTCAAGTTAAGTTGTGATGCAAAAATTAATTTGATTAAATAAATATTTTCTTATAAAAATTAGGTTTTTACACTTTAAAACCAATTTTAAGTTTTCTGACAATGCGACAGAGTTGGGTCTTAATAGCCTTCGCTTTTGCTTTATATTTTCTCAATAAAATGTACCATATGTTATTCCATAGTACCATAGATTTGTAGGTCATGGTAACTACAGGTAAACCATGCAAGGCTCTTCACTACACAGTAAGAAAAAAAATGGTGTCTATAAAACTCTGGAATTCATGAAAAGCAGTAGCCTAAACATATTTAGTATGAATATATGGGTGATTCTTAGAGTATAGGCACTTTTATGTTCTTTGGTCATATTTTTTAAAATACATATAATTTTGGACAAATTCCTCTTTCTTGGTCAAACTAACAATAAAACCACCTTAAAAACTTTTTACTACCTTTCTATTATGATTTTGTCATACTTTTCAACCTCCTTAAAGGTGTCAAAATCACTGTTTTCTCCTTGTCGCACACCCAGACTTTTAAACTTCAACAATGAAAATACAGTTTAAAAATATGACTTATCTGGTAACTATTAATGTACCTGAATTAAGCACTAGTAAAATAATTAAAATACATAATAGTATTTAATGCGAGACCATGATCAATATTACTTTCTATACAAAATATAGCTGTCGCACAGTATTGGTGTCATTTCCAGCACAACACTGTAATGTCCCTTTAACAAGTTTGTGTGAAAGATTGTTTAGTTGGTTTCTATGGAAATGACAAACAATTGAAGAAAAATCAAGGTAAATATTGCTTGATCACTTAACATATTTATTCTACGTCATTTCCAAACATGCTGTACCTTCAAAGGTGTTTTTAAAAAGCTAAAAAATTTAAGTTAAATAAGAGTATTTTGCATACATTAAATGCTAAGTATTAATTCAAAGCTAATCAGTGAAGCTATATTCCATTTTTTCACAAAAAACTACAGAAATGTCATTTCCACCACACTGCCCTCTGTGGTGGAAATGACATTTATGGTTACAAAGTACAATTGATATGGATTGAAAGAGTACATTTGTGTAATACTTTTTATATTATAATATATTACAATACTTTTTATATTTAAATTATGATATTATTTTTATTTCTAAATTATATTACTTTTATATTAATTGATTTCATTTTTATCTATTTTTACGATGCCACCTAAGACAACAAAAGAAAGGTCACAGGCCTAAAGGGACAAAATAAAAGCTGCCCCTATAAAATATGAAGAGAGACTTACAAGAGACAGGGAGAGATACCCGAGGAAAAAAGAAAAAAGAGTAGTAAAAGCAATTGCAGATCTGTCAAAGCGGGAGCAACGCAAACAAAGGAGACAATGGAGAATCAATCAAAGAAATAGATGAGAGGAGATTAAAAAAGCCCTCACGATGCAGGCCTACCTTTCCACCACCACACTACCACACTCTCCTGATGTTGCCTTGCAGCCAGAACAGGATGTTGACCTGCCCCCCACACCACCTTCTGCCCGATCTCAATCCCAAAAACAGCGGGGAAGGAAAAGGGTAGCAATAAACCATCAAAAAGTGTATGCAGCACTGTATGAGAGTAACGCCAAGCTTGAGAAAGCTTTGCGAAAGGCACAGAAATACCGCCAGCGGTATGATAGACTGATGAAAAAAATTAGGCAGGCTGACTCTCCAAATACAAAATCCAAATGGCAAATGGTAACAGCACCTAGCACTCTACGAAGAACTTTAGTTTTTCACAACGCTCTGATCGCTGAACTGAGAGACAGATATAAAAATCTCCAATCAGACAGAGACAAACACATAATTTCCAAAATAATGGCAGGAAAAGTCCTTAAGAAGTATCAACTACTGAAAATGGCCCAAAGGGAATTTGGCTTTTCACCCAGAAGAATGAGGAGTAATGAAAAAAGGACAACAGCACTTACTTACAGATGGAAGAAACAAAAGAATAGCATTACCCCAGCCACAGAAGAAAAAATCTAACAATTCTTAGAAAGAGATGAGAATAGCAGAGCATCAACTGGAAAAAAGGACACTGTGACCAAGAAAAAGACAAAAACGATTCCTGAATGAGCCTCTGGAAAAACTCCATAAGAAGTTTAGGAAGGAGTATCCTGACATCAGGATTTCTAACAGTGAGTTCTGTAAGAGACGTTCGGTTTGGATTGTAAAGCCCACAGTTAAGGATAGAGACACATGCCTCTGCAAGACCCATGCCAATCTGCAGAGTATGGCAGACAAGCTGCTTTATCATAAAGTCATTAAAAGCAGCAACATTGAAGATTTGATTGTATCCCTGTGCTGTTTGCCAAACTATACCAAGCAATTTATGTACAGGGAATGTGATTTATTAAAAAAAAAAATATGAGAGTAATTAAAACATGTTTATGACTGCAACAAGAACACCAATGATTAACAAATAGGAGCGGCAGATCATTTTAAAATGTCTAATAGCCTTCAATTTACAGGTTATAACTGCACCAGACTTGTGAAGATTTATTTTAATGCGGATAACATACTGTAGCGTTAACTTAAAATACATGTGCTCTATTACTATTCATATTTAACCCTTTAGCTGCCCCACCAAGAAAAAGGCATTTGAAAAAAATGTTGTTTGCATTTCTTATCTCCTTATGTCGCTAGTTATCACACTCAATGTTTTTTTTTTAACACATCCCATAATTTTTTTAATATCAACCTCTACCAAATGGTTGATATGTCACTTTATGGTAAAAGTACCGGAATTCATACACATACTATGAAAATCAGAAAATATGAACTATAATACTAATTTATTTAAAAACATAATCAAAATAAAATAGTTTTGTATATTGAATCTTCTTTATTTATTGAAGTATGCCATAAAATATTTCAGGTTTTCATTTTAATACAGGAAATTACATGTTTTCTTGTTTTTTTAACAATAAACAAAAATAAATAGCACAAATAACTAAAAGTAACAAAACCAAAGACATTACATTCTTTCTGCAGTCAAAAAAAAAAAAAAAAAGCAAAAAATTGTAATATAATGGCATTTTAGGCTTTTATGATTCAAGAAACACGCCGTCAAGTGTGGTAGTGCAACAAGATTTTTTTTTCTTTGTAAACCAGCAATGCTGTGTAGTGTAAGCCAACATTAGAAACAATCCTTCAAACAATATAAAACACTAGGGATTGTAAAACATTTCAGCAACATCTCTTACATGTGAAATGGTGCAACAGCACGAGTGCTTCCTGAACATGAGAAACCCCCCCCCCCTATTTCTGGTGGTATGCTGCAAAGCATTCCTGGTTTGCGTTCAAGCACAGGAAAACATTGCATTTTTGACATTTCCATCTTGACACACCCTTCGGACAGTAGTTGCACCGCCCCCGCTTGTCACAGTGTAGTGGCCAATGTCACACACGGACCCCCCCCCCCCCCCCCCCCATTTCTGGTGGTATGCTGCAAAGCATTCTTGGTTTGCGTTCAAGCACAGGAAAACATTGCATTTTTGACATTCCCATCTTGACACACCCTTCGGACAGTAGTTGCACCGCCCCCGCTTGTCATAGTGTAGTGGCCAATGTCCCAAGCTGTCATATCGCACATCTGGTTGCGGTTTTGGGAGTGAGGGTCTTGGGGTGTAGTGTTTCTTTGGTGGTGGAGAGCTGGATGATGGTCGACCAACTTTTGATGCAGGCTTGTTGACCTGGTTCAAACTATGGGCAACTGCCAGGCGGAACCATTTGAGAGGCATTGCTTTCTCATTTAGTAGGCCACATTCCCTCTTGTAGACCAGCCAGGAGTTTGCAATGGACAGATCAAGGATGTATCTAAAGAGGGGAATGTACCATCTCCTTGACTTGGCTGGGGTCCTGTACAAGTGTACCAGCATGTCAGAAAGATTAATCCCACCCATATGCTCATTGTAAGCAGGGATGAGTGATGGACATGGGACAGTGATCTTTTCCTTGGACACTTTGCACCACCGTTCGACAGCTGAAAGAGGCATGATCCCACTAGCATTGCTCAAAAGGTTGACACATTTGTTGTCAAACCATTTTACTGCAATCACCCCTTCAGCAGACCTGTAGTCATAAGACCCACGCCCTCTCTTAATCAGCTCTTTATCTGTCATCAAAGGAGCTCCACCAGTGCGGTTTGGTCGGACGGTGCCGATGCACTGGACACCCAAGGAGGTTTGCAGGGTCTGGACCAATTTAAAGCTTGTTAAAAAGTTGTCAAAGAAGACAACAGAAAGACGTGGTTGTTGTATAGTTTTGCATAGTGTTGTCACCACTTTGGCTCCTATAGGTAGCATCTGCTCCTCCTCACTGAGGGTGACATTGAAGAATGTGGATGCCCCTTGATACATCAGCAGGTCATGGATGATGCCAGATGAGCTGGCTCTGCAGAAGACTTTAAAACCCCACTTGTCTGGTTTATTGGCAATATATTGGCAGAGGGAGCCAGCTCTTGTACCTTTATATCCTATCATGACCTCATCCACACTGTGCTTGTAAGTAGATGGTATCAGGAGACACTGCTTGCGAAGCATGTCAAAGAGTGGACGGATTTTGTAAAATCGATCTGGATTCTCACTGCACTGCTGATTGTCATTGAAATGAATATAACGGCGTAACAGCTGAAATCTCTTCCTTGGCATGATATCAGCTATCACACTGAAGCGTGAATCATTGTGCCAGTAATCCTCCAGCGATGGAAATTTGAAAACACCCATAAAGAGTAGCATGGAAAGAAAATCTTCAATCTCTTCTGGGCTGGTCTTGATTGGATCCCCCAGCTCCTGGGCAGAGTACAGGTTGGTATGATGAGCAACATGCTGAATCATCTCATCAGTGAAGAACATTTTGAAGTATTGGAAGGGTGACTGTACAACCACAGGGGTTTCAAATCTTGATTCTGTGACCTGGAATTCCTCAATGTCTTCATGCTTCCAGATTCTTCTTGTGCCATTGTGTGGGCCTGAGGGGGAACTTGAGCCAGGGGTATCCTCTGTCTCCTTCAAGGAAACTGTTTTTAGAGTGTTTTCCTTTTCTTCTTTTCGTACATGGAAGCTTTTTAAAGGATGTGCTTGTTGAGGGAGCATCATCTTCATCCAGGGACTCAAAAGAACTGTCACTAGCTACCTCTTCTCGGACAGGGTGATAATCCGGATCCTCTATTGGATCATCAGCATCACTGAGATCAGCATCAGAGTCTTGGGGGTTTTCTGGTACAAGGGCCTGAAGAGTGCGCGTTCTTGTACCATAGAAATGGTTGACATCCATCTAGTAATTGTAAAAAAAAAAATAAATAAATAAAATAAATAACAATCACTTACAATTTTAGTAATGTTAGTACACAAGCATTTGTCATTTAAGAAGTAATTGCCTCTGATAATTATGATACATTAATTCTATGAAATCATTATATTAACTTAAAAAAATATCCAAAAGTGGCAAAAAATACATACTTAAGAAATGATCTCAGTATATTCATGAAGAAATAACAATAGCTGTGTCATATTCATAGCTATGAATGAGCAGAAGTTTATATTTCTCAGCAAATAGTCCATTCTGACTGCAGAAATGGATGATCTGAAAACATTAGCTTAGCTTTTCTACGTTTACCATAAAGTGACAAATCAACTGTTTGGTTGAGCACGTTTTTGAAAAATTATTAAAAACATACTAAAGTTTTTTCATGGCACCAAGTAACATAATTTTGTAAAGTTAGGACTCTTACAGTGTAATACGTCAAAAAAATATGCTTACCTTGCCAAATTTCACCAAGAACAGTTCACATGGCAGGAGTGATTTCTGTGTTTCTGACATCCACGTAAGAAGAAGTGTTGTACAAGTGCTGTTGATTGACACTCTGACATCTAGTGGATTTTTTTGGCATAACATACCTCAACCAGATGGTAGAGATGGATCAATCAGCTTGAGTTAAGTTAGGTACTCCTCTCAATAAAATATAGTGACTCAAAATGTGCTCAACCATTTGGTCGAGCAGGCCGTTAAAGGGTTAAGTGTTTGTGCTGAAAATTATTAATGTGCATGCATGACAGGGAGGCACCTGCGTGATCACATTATTTTTTCCTGATAATGAAACAACGAAAAACTGGGGTACCTCACATACAGTACATGAGAAAAATGTTTACTTTTAAAGGATCCAATTCAAAACAAAAGCAAATACTCCCTGATTATATCATTTGAATGAAGGTGCGTCCAATAGGCTACTAGACATCGCTGTTAAAGTTTTTAAAGCATTTATACACGTTTGCATAAATTCTGCTTTCAGAACGGTCCGTAACGACTGCAGCGTTGCCGCTTCGTTTCTTAAATATGAACCAAAGCGCGATCATACATTATTAAGGTCTTACTGTCATTATTAGCCCTTCATGGATTCATTCTTGCATGTATTCTGTAGCTTATTGTGAATATAAACCATCAGTTTCGGATACGGCAAAGCTAAACTGCACCTGATTTTAGCTTTGCATTTCAGCCCGAGCTCAACGTTTCCCTGTTCACGCAGATGAGATGGCAAGCGCATCCTGTTTGTTTTCTCTATTTTACAAAAGCACAACGTTGTGTTGATACTGTGAGTGCACACAAAATTAAGGGTACAGCAATTCCATGCAAATGTCAACCTTGCCAAACAAAATAATTTTTTACCAAAATAACAAAACCCTTTCAAAGTTGTCCTTTTAATGTCTGTATTTTATTGTATTGATGTGCTGTCAGGGAAATTTTAAGGATATTGCTTTGTTTATTCACCACATATGAGGTTTGCACAGATAGAAAAGTAATATTTTCAGTCAACCATATTTCATGCTTTCAAAAGAAGGATCAAAGACTCCCTTTTTTATACTTTATGTTAACAGTAAGCATTTTGCAGAGAAATGGGGGCATGCATGAGAAATAAATACACTCACTTTGATATAACAGCACTGCCATGTAAATTCATAAGCCATATATTTAGAAAGTCATAAAGTCAATGATTTAAAGATAAAGTTTATACTGTAAGCCCTTTAATAAATATTAATACAAATAACGTGAAACTTTATATACAAAGCCAAAATATGTCCATGCTAATTATGATCGACTATTCATCTCACTTATTTGCTCTAAACAACCTTAATTATGCGTTACGGACTTGACCGTTACGGACGCTTTCTATTAAATCATGCAAGTGACCAGCGCATATTTGTTCACCATGATGTTGCTATTAAAATCACTGACTCACATTACATTTATCTCTGTTACTGTATATCGGAACATTTCAGAAACCAATTCATTCTAGTAACATTTTATAAATACATTTACATCATTAAGATTTACATATCACCATAATTCATAAACAATTATCGTCATAAATAATCATTTGATTATTACAGTATCAGAGAGAGAGAGTGAGGAATAGACGTGCACAAATGTTTACTCAGATAATCGCCTACATCCTACCTTTAAGGACACACCTTAATGTGTTGACGCGTGTTCCCTTTTCCTCACTTTCTTTCCCACGTGCCCTCTGTTGACCAAGCAGAGTTATTTCTGAGGTGAGAATAGGTCTGACTGCAGATCTTCTATTTCTGGATAAATATCTATTTCAAGTAATTGGTAAGTAATTTGAAATTTACATGTATATACATGGTAATTTTGAGAAAAGTGTATAAACTACAAATAATAAATAAATAAATATCTTGAACACACTGTGGCCATGGAGTGTATAATGAAAGAATCTGTTCAGTTTTAACAATTGTTTATTACACAATATCAATGTTAATAAAATTAATTAATATAATACAACAACCAATAAAACTATATGCAATAACCAACAAAGAAACAACAACAAAATGTATTTATTCTATATAACTCTCATACTTTTCTCACGTTTCTATAACGTGTGAATATATCCCCTATCGTATTCTACAACAAAAACAATCAGAGCGCCTTACTCCGCTATTAGCATATAGCCCGTTAGCATCGCCAGCGTGGTTGCCGCTAATCTCGCTTACATTGCTAATACTCTATTCACACACATTACCATTGTTTTACTCACTGTTACTTGCTTTAATGAGGGATGTGTGTCTACCTTTGAGTGCAGGTGAGGACACATTCGAGCTGCATTCGGTGCAGGTCGAGCTGGAGGCCGTGGAGAAGCAGATCCGGGACTTGGTGGCAAAGCAGACCCAGCTGAGAGTGCGGAGAGCCGCGCTGGAAACATCCCAGGCTGATGCTCACAAGTCCGAGGTAAGTATACAGCGCGCTGCTAACTCTCCCACCACCTCTACTCCGTGTGTTTCTCTGCACAGGCCCGGTGCACCCAGGACGCGATCTTCCCAGATGTCCTTCACTCTGGCGCCGGGACACCACGGACACTGAGTGCACCCGCAGCGAAAGACGCGAGCCAGGCCCAGGGCGACGACCTCTCCCCCTCCGGTTTTCGAGATCTCCACCCGGAACCGCTTCGCTCCCCTCCGCGAGACGGAACGCGACGCTGTGATCATCGGAGACTCCATCGTCCGGCACGTCCGTGCTACGTTAGCTGAAGGTAAAGTGCACACTCACTGTTTCCCTGGTGCTCGTGTTCTCGATGTTTCTGCGCAGATACCCGCGATCCTGAAGGGTGACGAGAGCCCCGGAGCGGTCGTGCTTCACGCGGGGGCTAACGACACCAAGCTGCGGCAGACGGAGTTGCTTTAAATTAATGGTTATTGTCATGGTTTAAAGAACAGAAACTGCTCTTTGTTAATAATTGGAATCTTTTCTGGGAGCGTCCTAGGCTTTTTCGCGCTGATGGCCTGCATCCCAGCAGAGTCGGTGCGGAACTCATGTCGGACAACATCTCCAGGACGCTGCGCTCCATATGACTAGTAAGTAAAATCTCAAATAACTGCCCTGATGACTTGTGTTCTACCCGCTTAAATGATAGAAGTATTTGTGCTGTCCAATCTATAAAGACTGTGTCTGTACCCCGAATAGTGAGGTCAAAATATAAATTTAATGCAGGCTTTAGAAAAAATCTGATCGTGATTAAACTAGAAAAATGCTAAATAAATTAACAAAAACAATTTTTAAAGTTTGGGCTCCTAAACATTAGATCACTCTCACCCAAAGCAGTTATTGTAAATGAAATGATCACAGATAATCGTTTTGATGTACTCTGCTTGACTGAAACGTGGCTAAAACCTAATGATTATATTGGTCTAAATGAGTCTAC
>NW_015507807.1:14485-14974 GCF_001515645.1 Sinocyclocheilus grahami | reverse complement strand
GGCGGTGTTGCAACAATATATAGTGATATTCTCAATGTTACCCAGAAGACAGGATACAGGTTTAACTCATTCGAAATACTAATGCTTAATGTTACTGTTAATAAATAACAATTTGGTCCCTCGATATTCTCTTTGCCACCGTGAAATCTTCTCAGTCTCCTTAAAGTGTAAATAAATGGCCGGGAAGTAAGAAAACACACATGTATAATATGTATTCTCAAATACTTCAATTTATTCATAGAAATACAGATCTTATATAGGCATGTCGAGGGGAGTTTCATCCTCTTAACCAATGAGGATAGGGTGACATACACATACAGGATGTTTTGCCCAAGAACATGTGTTTTGTATAAAATCGCCACATATACAGAAAACATGTCCATATTAGGAATAGACTTCCTGGCCAAGGACGTTGAGAGGAGGGAGAGTGAGAGGGAGAGGGGAGAAAGGAGGGGTGAGGCATCTAAAGACAGAGAGTGTTTTCTAACA
>NW_015507807.1:0-426 GCF_001515645.1 Sinocyclocheilus grahami | reverse complement strand
CGGTTTTGGGAGTGAGGGTCTTGGGGTGTAGTGTTTCTTTGGTGGGGGTGGAGAGCTGGATGATGGTCGACCAACTTTTGATGCAGGCTTGTTGACCTGGTTCAAACTATGGGCAACTGCCAGGCGGAACCGTTTGAGAGGCATTGCTTTCTCATTTAGTAGGCCACAGTCCCTCTTGTAGACCAGCCAGGAGTTTGCAATGGACAGATCAAGGATGTATCCAAAGAGGGGAATGTACCATCTCCTTGACTTGGCTGGGGTCCTGTACAAGTGTACCAGCATGTCAGAAAGATCAATCCCACCCATATGCTCATTGTAAGCAGGGATGAGTGATGGACACGGGACAGTGATCTTTTCCTTGGACACTTTGCACCACCGTTTGACAGCTGAAAGAGGCATGATCCCACTAGCATTGCTCAAAAGGTT
>NW_015507806.1:40779-42606 GCF_001515645.1 Sinocyclocheilus grahami | reverse complement strand
ACACCTCAGAAAGGCAGAACAAGCCTCTGGTTCCATGGCAACCAAGGCTGATATCACTGGTTATATTGCCCAAAGGAATGCGGACAGAGAAATTCACTCATTTTCCTCATAGGAAAGACACATAATGCCCAGAGAATTTGACTGTTCTCTAATTAATTCATAGGAAAACCTTTCTTTGAATGAACACGCATATCCCCTGGGTCATTGTGTATACCATTACTGTTCTTGTATATTGTCTGTTGTAGTGTATGCTGTTTTATGCATGTTATGATAGACCACTAGTTAATATAACCTCGCCTATATCATGTTTGGTCTCTATGAATTAATCTTCGGATGATCTAATTGAGAGTGCATATTACATGCTGATACCTATGCAACATATTAATGTTCTAAGAATCTTTACTAGTTAGTGCATCAACACCCAAGCAAATTACATATGCGAAACACCATGCTTGGAGACAAAGAGTCATAAAACTCCCCAGTATTTCCAACCTCCCGCTTGGAATTTCAGCTTTTCTCATTGGACAAGCCCATCTTGAGAGGCGTGAATCTTGTCAGACCTTAAAGGTCTCACATCAGTGACCCGCCTTCAGTCTGTGGTTCTGTTAGATTCTGAGAAGATGAGGATGTGAGCTAGAACGCTCCTAAGGACACCCTAAGTTCGCACCAGGCTTCGGACTTGACTTTCAATTCACCAAAATCCTCTGACTCAAACTGGTTCTTTTCATCAACCAACTTCAGCAAAGATCAACTTGAACCTTCAGATTGCATCAGGACTCTCTTTCAGACAGACAAGACGTAGACTTAGTCTTATTAATTGATACATTAAGTATCATTTGCACCTTTTTACAAAGGTGTGTTTGAACTAAGAAACTGATGTTTCCTTCAGGCTGTAGATCTGCTGAATATCAAATGGTACCATAGCTTCATTTATTTATTTCTCTTCTCTTTACTGCCTAAGCTTTAACCCTTTTCCTATACCAACTGTATGCGTGTGTGTGTGTGTGTGTGTGTTTGTAGTTAATAAAGTCTTACTTGTATCACACGTGACATTGTTCTTTGCTCATAACTGGAGTCCCTAATCATGCAGATTTATGCTACATGCTCTGAGTAGTATTGTACAGTAAGAAAGTTATTTTCCTTAACCAGGAAATTAACGTTTTTAGAATTAACAGACAGTTGACAATGAGAGGTCAAATGAATGCTTATAGCGGATCTAAATATTTATAATTAATTATAACTAGTTATGATTAATTATTCATATTTCCCCTTTGAGCTGATTCGCTACATGGAATATAAATACAGTATTTATTGTGATTAAGCTGTAGCGTTTGTGTATTTAGACTACTGTTTTTCATACAAATACCTAGAACCCATACAGTTATATTTTTACCATCGTATTGAGGTGCTATATGTGTGGTTTTAACTGTGGTTATCATGATCTAAATGTATGATACTATGGAAGACCAAAGGTTAATTTTAATAAGATTATAGTTCTACCCCATTAGAATATTCAAATTTTACCCTTTAAAAACAAGGCTGTTAATTTTTTTTACAATTTTTACAGATGTTACTGTTTTTGATAATGAACATAAACTTACATCTGGATCCAAACTCAAGCTACTGTCAGCATTTCTAAGAGACAAGAAAATGTAACATTATTAATATTGCAGCCTGCACGGCAAACTGTGCTGAAGATGCGTGTCAAAGACAGGAACACAAACCTGCTTCATGATTTATATATCACTCATTACAACATGCAGAGACAAAAAAAAATTTTTTTTCTATTAAGATATTTATTTTGTTAAGGAAAATGAGTGGAAAAGT
>NW_015507806.1:39263-40394 GCF_001515645.1 Sinocyclocheilus grahami | reverse complement strand
CTATTAAGATATTTATTTTGTCAAGGAAAATGAGTGGAAAAGTGTAAAGAATTTAGAAACATAAAGTGTTTGTCATGTTCTGACCATAAAGAGTAGTTTAAAACCACAGGTAACAGTCTGGTTTCTACAACTTTCACTTAGGAGCACAAATCTGCCTTTAACCTCCTGGGGTCGACAGTTCCGCCGCCAGAACTTTTTGCAGATTTGAATGTTGACAGCGAAAATAACTAAAATGCTCCTTCATACTTGATCGTACATATAAGAGTAATACAGCATTTTAATCTGTAAAGGGTCTACTTTTATTTGTGTACACTCACAATATCAACAAAACATTGTACTTTTGCAAAATAAAGAAAATAAACAGGGTGTGCTTTTAGCCGTCTCATTCTCCGCACATATCTGTTTGAAACGCGTCACTAAAATGAACTGAAACTCAGCGAATATTTGACACACACACATGAGAGATATATCTATAGAAAGCTTCATAATCATAATAATGTTAATAATGTAGTTTGTGTAAGCAGCATGCTTGCTTTTTTATTTCAGATGTGAGAATAACAGTGTAAAAGAACCTGTTACAAAGAGAGCCAAAGCAAAGCAGCCCACTTGGTCATGGAAACCAGAGACTGACATTATATTGCCCAGCCCTAATACACCTCATTAATTTAAACAATATGTTTTATTTGTGAACTGATGTTCAGCTGTTCTTTTAATAGTCAACTTTTGTTCATTCATCAGCCATCAAAGCTCAGTAAACACTGGTCACAGACATGAAGATGTACCTTCAGTTCCACCGAGCTGATTGCTCACTTAAACCCCCACAGATCATGTTTTCAAGCCGTCTTAAGTTTGATTTTGACTTGATATAAAGTGGTGATTTCTAAATGGGTGAGCTGTTTGTTTACTTTTTAAGGTTTATTTTTGACGTTTTTGTCTTTATTTAAATAGGAGTGTAGAGCTGACAGGAAGTGAGAGGGGGGCTGGATCAGTAAAGGTCCTCGAGACAGAATTTGAACTCAAGATGGCTGTAGCACAACGGCTCTATATGTTGGCTCGCTGCCCACAACGCTATCGGCGCCAACTGTTTGTTTACTTTTTAACTAGTCCTCCTATTAACAGCCATTATTTTTT
>NW_015507806.1:13108-39253 GCF_001515645.1 Sinocyclocheilus grahami | reverse complement strand
CCTCGAAGGGCGGAGTGTGTGTTATCGTGGGCACTGCATGTTGTATTTACATTCCAGATAATGATGCTGATGGTCATTTGATCGATGAAGGCTTAATGAATATGACTAGAATTGCACAAGAGATACAAGCAAGAGATGCAATAAACAATTCAAATGATTTGTTTGGTTGGCTCCCAGGGTGGGTACAGAGCAATGTTGTCTTCTTCTGATTCCCCCCTCCTCCATCTGATCTCTCTCTTGTATTATGTTTTAATATCTCTTACTCATATTCGAGGTACGCATGCGCACATGTATGCATTAGCTTTCTGAGTTCAAATGTTCAGACGAGGACACGATATCTAGGACTCTAAGGTAATGGAGTTCGTACTGAACTATGGATATAGTTCAGCATCCTTCGCCAAGTTTATTCCTAATATGTCCATATTTTCCTGTAATGTGACCATTTTATATAACACATATTCTTGGCCAAAATTCTATATGTATATCATCTATATCCTCATTGGTTAAAGGGTTGAAACTCCCCTCGACATATGCCTATATAATATCCTTGTATCTATGAATAAAGTTGAAGTATTGAGAATACAATTTGATGTGTATTTTCTTGCTTCCCGGCCGTATACACTTTGAGGGACTGAGAACTTTCGAGGTGGCAAAGGGAAAATAGAGGGACCTTTGTTAATTGCTAACACATACTCTCGTGGTTTTTCATCTTCACGAGTCTTTCACAGAGCCGGTGCCGAGGAGGTGTGTGGTTGTTTTTCGCAGTCATTAGGACTGCTGTTTTTAGATTGACTAAATATAGCAGGCAAATATTTTTTCAAAATGCACTGAAAATCTACTTTTTTTTAAGTTTTACTTAAGTTTTAATAAAATGATTTACAGTGATGCTGTTTGCTAGCTAGTAAGCTGACCATCCAATCAAAGGAGGAGAAAATGCTGACGTTATCGTTAGCCAGCTAGATGGCCCTGGTGCTGCCAACTCGAAATCTGATTGGTTAAAGCAACGGTTTCATTGCCATTGATTTAAGCTAACTGACGCCTGCAATGTTGATTCTGAAGGCCTTAAGGCAGATTTCTTTGACCCTGGCAACACGATTGCTGAAATATGATTGGATAAAAGCTCTAATATAAACATACACTGCTGGAAGCAGTGCAACCAAGAGAAAAACTATAAAATGAAGAGAATAGACTATTGGAAATAATTTAATACACATTCATGGAAAAATATATTAAACTAAATCAGTGATTCTGATAGTGTTTAGGCCAGCAGAGAAGGCTTTGCTGGCCCTGACGGCCCACCACTGCCAGATATACACTATACCTGAAATGACCCCACAAGTAACCACTGCGTCAGGTTTATAACTTTTATAGTGAAATATTTGTAATCTGAAGTGAGGCAAACAGGTTTTTTAGTTTTTGTCAAATTATTTTTTTAGGTCTGTAGGATCATAGGAAAGGGTGGTCCCCACTATATAGCAATTCTGACAGGTGACCCCCACGATGCATAAAAACAAGTGTGAGTGTGTGTGTGTGTGTGTGTGTGAAAGAGAGAGAGTGTGTGTGTGTGTGTTTAGACATACATTTCTGTAGTCCTGCTGTAATCCTGGATTCTCCTCCATGATCCACACTAGAAAACACAGACACATTCAGTCAGTGAACAAATTGCTGTTGCTATGCAGTTACTATACAAGGTACTCAGGGTGGTTGCTAGGAAGTTGCTATGTGGTTGCTAAGGTACGTGATCTGGTTGCTTTGCGGTTGATAATATGTTCAGGGTGGTTTCTACCATGTTGCTATGCGGTTGCCAAGGTACTCAGGGTGATTGCTTGGGAGTTGCTATGTAGTAGCCAGGGTACTTGGGTGGTTACTATGCAGTTGATAACATGTTCTGGTTGGTTGCTATGTGGTTGCCAAGGTACACAACATGGTTGCTAGGGTGTTGCTGTGTAGTTGCTAGAGTACATGGGGTGGTTGCTAGTAGGGCTGTGTATCACTAGAAAAAGTCATGATGCAATACGTATCCCGATACGGGACTGCACTGAATTTCATCTCAGCAGAATTCAGTCAAACAGCTGTTTATTAAACACTGCATACTGTAGGACCACTGCTGACTGTAGGCGGAGCAGACGGTTGATCTCTGCATTATGAAGAGCCTCCAGAACTGTATAATATCAGTAATGGTGTAGGTTTCACGTTTCAACATTGGGCACTCTTGACCAGGTACAATATTCTGATTGTTTGCATCTTGTTTTCAAGCCCATAAATAATACTGTATTCGTTCTAATATATTTATATTGTAATGTCCTCATTCTAATATATTAATAAAATCATCTTTACATTGCTGGTAGGTGATCATTGCACAAATGTTCTAAACTAATGCGCTGTCTTCACTGCAGCTCACACGCACACATTCAGTCGCTCACACAGATCGAGCTACACAGAAACTTCAGAAGCAATGCAGGTGTTTTGTAGTTGGATGTAAAAGTGAACATAAGAGTCTTCATTTTCTCCTGACATCAGAGTCACTGAGGAGGCAGTGGATTAGTTTAGTTTTTGATGGTAACACCACTGAATACACAAAAAAAACAGAAGAGTGGGGTGGGGTGAGCAGTAGCTCATTGTCATTTAAAGAAACACGGCTCGCTGTGAACAGAGCTGTTTTTGACAAGGTAAAAAGGGTGGTGTTTTACATAAACATTGATGAATTTTAACCAAAGTATGTTTTCATGTATGTTGAATGTACATGTATGTAGTATGTATGTAGTATGTAGTACTAAAGAATCATACCACCTTGCGGAAAATGGGCATCCGATGTCCCCTTTAAAGTTAGGGCTTTTTTGTTCCTTTATTTACAAGTTGTTAATGTTTGTAACGTAAGTTATCATTTTGAATATGTTTGTTTCTACCTTTTATGGAAGCTGTAGGGAGGAGGCTGCTATTTTTATTGTGTTTTCACTATTTGCTCTGGTTTTGTGGCCAGTTAGGGGGTGAGTTATAAACATACAGAAACAGTCCACATCACATTAGTTTGTTTGTTCTGTATATCACTTTATGTGTTGTATCCTTTTTGTATTGAACTAATTATTCAAGTATTGTGCACATTTGTTATCATTCTGATCTTGTCAGTCGGGTCAAATGTGTAATATTCACAGAGACAGACTTTATGAATATGTGCAATTAGCTTGTTTGTGTGCTGAAAATCTGATTATATTATTTTAAAGTGACCGAGCAATGCGCTGAGGAGGTAGAAGCATAGAAACATACTATTCACAGAAGCCTCATTCATACTAATGTGCTCATATGAGGACATCCTCAGACCTCAGCATTAGTTCTCAGTCATTTGACTGGTCAGGCTGGTTCAAGCATCCCTTCTGGCTGCAAATGACCATATTTAATATTTATAATATTAACTTTTAATTTCTGGATAATGATTTGATGTAATTTTTGTGCTTAAAGGGTTAGGTCACCAAAAAATGAAAATTAGGCTGCGTTTTACTCACCCCCGAGGCATCCTAGGTGTATATGACGGTCTTCTTTCAGACGAATCCAGTCGGAGTTATATTAAAAATTGTCTTTGATCGTTCACGTCTTTTGGACTGAAGCAATGCAACACCCGCTGACTGCAATGATAGAGCTTGAAAGATCAAAGACAATTTTTGATATAACTCTGACTGGATTCATCTGAAAGAAGAAAGTAATATACACCTAGGATGCCTCGGGGGTCAGTAAAACGCAGCCTAATTTTCATTTTTAGGTGAACTAACCCTTTAACTCCATTTGTGTGAGTGGAATATTTGCTCAACTTCTAATAGGGAATTTTCACACCTAGTTCGTTTTAACTCTCCAAACGCTCTCAGAGGGACAAATTTCGTTTTTTCCATTTACATTTTTCTAGACTCTGTTTTAATGGTTAAATTAATAAATATGAATAAAAAAACATGTCTAAATAACTGAAATCATGAAACTTACACAATTTAAGAGCAACTTATTAAAAGTTTAATAAAAAAATAAAAAAATAAATGTTCCGCTCAAATTCAGTTTTATTTTTACCAAATGGATTCCATTTGAATGGTTTCATTGAATTTTATTATCAAAATCATCTCTAATTAGCTAATTATATTAAAAAAAAGTATTATTATTTAATTATTAACTGCTCTGGGTGTGTGTTCACGGTGTGTGTGTGTGTTCACTACTGTGTGTGTGCACTTGGATGGGTTAAATGCAGAGCACAAATTCCGAGTATGGGTCACCATACTTGGCCACACTTAAATTTTTTTTTATTATTATTATTTTTTTTTTGAAAAACTGTGTTGTGTATCTAAGATTTTCTTGTAAATAAATTATTTTTGTATATGATATGACGATAGTTTCCTTTCAGTCGGCCTCTCTCGACGTCACGTCGGATGACCGACGAAATTGGGATCTCGCTTAGAGGGACCAATCTACTTCGAGTGTAAACTAAACGAGCCAATGCACATTGGCATGCGCTTATTGCATCCAGCTGCTGCTGATCACAGCGTGAGTATAAGTAGACAGCAGATGCAGAGCATATTCAGCTTTTCGCTTCGGAGCCGAACGATCACATCGTTCTGCTCCTGACTACTCTACTGAGAGAAGAAGACTGAACGAGTTCAGCGCGCTCTTGGAGAGCTCTTCGTGTTGGCGGACGGCGCTTCAGCGGTGGTGGTTTCCCGTATCGAGTGGGTTGCACACAGCAGGCTGCACTACCCCCTGTTTGTGTTGCAGATGATCATCTCCCCTGTGCGCCTCAGCACGCTAAAAGAGCTTTTTCCCCTAAAAGAGCAAATTCGGGTGCGTCTTTTTGAAGACGACGTTGCGTGGCAAACTTGACGTTACGTCTTTATAAAGACGATGTGGGTCTTGCTATAGACAACGTATCACTCGGGCGTTTTTGGATGCAGTCGTTACCTGGCGCTGGGTAATGGTCACGATCGCTGCCTCTTTTGCCTGGGCATGAAGCACGCTGAGGTGGCTTTTGTGGATGACTCATGCTCCCATTGTGGGGGCATGACCATCTCGGAGTTGTGGACCGGACTCCATTGCCTGCAAAGGGGCGGAGTGCCCGTGCCACTGCCTAGATCTGGGATTCCCTCTGGTGGCAGCCAAGGGCGTCCTTTTTCTGGCGGTGGGCGGACTGGTCTTACTGTCACTGTCAGAGTGCGGCCTCCAGCAAAGCTGTGCCGTGGAGCCGGTAGCAGGGCAGCCGCCCCAAGGACGCGTACTTCATGTGTCAACCCTTCCGCACCACAGACCATTGCTGTGGTACGCATCCGAAGGACGAGCATATCAGTACAAGGTCCTGCCCTCCGGGCTGTCCCTGTTGCCCCGTGTCTTCACGTAAGTTGTGGAGGTACCCCTTGGGGCCCCAACTGCACTGGCACATCAACTGCCTCGAGTTGCTGGCAGTGCAACTTGCCCTGGGCCGTCTCAAAGGCACTTATGAGGCAAGCATGTACTGGTCCGCACGGACAACACAGCGACTGTTGCGTACATCAACCGACAAGGTGGTCTGCGCTTCCGTCACTTATCGCAACTCGCCCGCCACCTCCTCCTCTGGAGTCAGAAGCATCTGAGGTTGCTTCGTGCTGTTCACATTCCTGGGCGGCTCAACCGGGCAGCCGATGAGCTGTCCCGAGCTGCGCTTCCGGGAGAATGGCAACTCCATCCCCAGATGGTCCAGCTGATTTGGGGACGTTTCGGAGCCGCTCAGGTAGACCTGTTTGCCTCTCCAGAAACCTCTCACTGCCAGTTGTTCTTCACCCTGACCGAGGGAACACTCGGCACGGACGCACTGGCACACAGCTGGCCGCGGGGCCTTCGCAAGTATGCGTTTCCCTCAGTGAGCCTTCTGGCACAGTTGCTGTGCAAGATCGATAGAGCCGGTCCCTCCAGCCGATATGAAGACGGGGTTTTACAGCTCCTACTTCATTGTACCCAAGAAAGGTGGTGGGTTACGACCAATCTTGGACCTGCGTGTCTTGAACCGGGCCCTTCACTGGTTACCGTTCAAAGATGTTGACGCAGGAACGCATCTTCAGTGCATCCGTCCCCGAGATTAGTTTGCAGCGGTCGACCTGAAGGACGCGTACTTCATGTGTCAACCCTTCCGCACCACAGACCATTGCTGTGGTACGCATCCGCCCGTTCGCCAGATTTTATAGCCTTCGTGTGGAGCCGGTATCCTCCTGTGTTGTCATCTCAAACGGGTAGAAGCACTGAGGGGCCCCGGCTTCGGGTCGGCTTGCAAAACCACTCTAGAGAGTCCATATAGTAGACCCTATTGAGTTCCTCCGTCCCCTCGGCAGCCAGATGTGGCAGAGCGTCCAGCACCAGGCCTTCACTCGCTGAATCCTCAAGAACCGGTAGAAGGCTGGGTTCCATATGGTAGGATCCCAATTTTGTCGGTCATCCGACGTGACGTCGAGAGTGACCGACTGAAAGGGAACATCTCGGTTACGTATGGTAACCCTCGTTCCCTGAAGGAGGGAACGGAGACGTCACGTCCCGTCGCCACAGCTCCTGTACCACCGCTGAGCGGCCGGGTCACCGGTTCGGCTCCTCAGCGAAAACCTGAATATGCGCTGCATCTGCTGCCTACTTATACTCACGCTGTGATCAGCAGCAACTGGATGCAATAATCGCATGCCAATGTGCATTGGCTCATTTAGTTTACACTCGAAGTAGATTGGTCCCTCTAAGCGAGATCCCAATTTCGTCTGTCATCTGACGTGACATCTCCGTTCCCTCCTTCAGGGAACGAGGGTTACCATACGTAACTGAGATGTTTTTCTTTACATTTATGTAATCTACGGTTAGCTGTGCATTGAATAATTTTAATGCATGACATGGAGGCAACAAACCACCCAAAGCGCAGCGGAGATCTAGCATTCTGCCAGCTTTGAATCAGACAGAGATGAAGTACTGCTGTAAGATCACATTTATTTGAATGCATGAATTATAGCATTGTTTTGAAATAATTAACGAGAGAGAGAGAGAGAGATGAAAGTTGTGTGTGTGAATTGCACTCTGCAAACAACGAAGCTGTGAGTTAAAAAAACAGTTTCAAACACAGTGATTTTACCCCCGAGATGCCAAGAAATATAATGTAGCAATTCAGTATCGAAGCCATTATATTAGTACAATTTACAAAGCAGTGTTGACATCATTTGAATACTATCTTATCTGAGAAAAAAGGAAGTTGAATTAACTTTACAGATAACGTTCCCTTTTAATTTTAAATTTGACTGAAATGTGTTGTTAAAGCTCTGGATAAAGCTCTTCCTCATACCCTTCCCTGTCCACTTCATCTTTCAAATTTTCCAGTAGGTCAGACTCCAGCGTTCCACTGCTGCACAGAAAGCTGGGGTCTGAGTTCTTGTGAAATTGTGGTGTGAACAAGAAAGAGCCTGAGATCACTTCAGTGCTGAAAAAGACCAAGAAAAGGACTGTGTTCTCTTTTGAGTCCACTATACTGTGAACACAATAAGGACTCAGTCAGTCCTGTGGCTTGTGTTTCTCTCCCCATGTGCCTTCCATTACCCAGTTTCTCCCATGTTAATTATGTTTGTTGATTCTAGGTTTGTCTTGTTTAGTTCCTGTACTTAAGCCCTGTGTTTCCTGAATCCTGCATTCAGTCTTACATGTCTACCCCCATGTGCTACGTGTGTGCTCCTTGTTCCTTGAGAAATAAAGTGTATTATGCCTCTGGATTCCCTATGTCTCCGCGCTCCTTCGTCTCCTACGTGTGTGCTCCTTATTCATTGAGAAATAAAGTGTATTATGCCTCTGGATTCCCTATGTCTCCGCGCTCCTTCGTCTCCTCGCTCCGAAACAGTAGGCACACCGTGACAGAATACTGGACTGAAAACAGTCAGGACTGTGCTAGAGGGAAGGTATCCTGCGGTGTCTGGAGAGTGTCCGGCCCGATTCAGAACCAGCCAGCCGGATGCTCCTCAGTCAAGCCCACCAGCCGCTCAGCAGACAAGCCTGCCGGCCACTCCTCACTCAAGCCCGCTGACCATTCCGAAGTCAGGCCCTCTGGAGGTTCCATTGTCAAGCCCGCTGACCATTCCGAAGTCAGGCCCTCTGGCGGTTCCATTGTCAAGCCCACCGGCAGATTCCCTCCCAAGCCCTTAGCTAAAAGCTGTCTCTCTCACCTCTGCTCTAAAAAAGGAGAATGCGGAGGAAGAGACTGTGGGCTCCACCCCCTGGGTCCGCTCCAGTGTCGGCTCCAGCCCCAGAGTCAAACCCAGAAAGAAATCCTGTTCCCAAGTCCAGACCAGAGAGGGCTCCTGTTCCCAAGTTCAGCCCAGAGAGGGCTCCTGCTCTTAAGTTAAGTCCAGAGAGGGCTCCTGTTCCCAAGTTAAGCCCTAAGAGGGCTCCGGTTCCCACGTCTAACCCAAGGAGGGCTCCAGTTCCCACGTTCAACCCAAAGAGGGCTCCAGTTCCCACGTCCAGCCCAAGGAGGGCTCCAGTTCCAACGTCCAGCCCAAGGAGGGCTCCAGTTCCCACGTCCAGCCCAAGGAGGGCTCCAGTCCCCAAGTCAAGCCCAGAGAGGGCCACTGTTCCCACGTCTGGCCCAGGGAGGGCCACAGTTCCGGAATCAAACCCAGTGAGGGCCGCTGTTCCCACATCCGGCCCACGGAGGGTCTCAAAAGCCAATATTCTCCCCAAGGATTTTTTTTTGGGGGGGGGGGTTATAGGGATCGGCCCGTAGGCCGCTGTTCCCACATCCGGCCCACGGAGGGTCTCAAAAGCCAATATTCTCCCCAAGGATTTTTTTTTGGGGGGGGGGGGTTATAGGGATCCGGCCGTAGAGGCCAGGCTGAGTGCCGAGGCCAGGCCCCCTGAACTGTCTGCTCTGACGAAAAAGAGTGTCTTAATGTCTTTTATGTCTTTTTATATCTGTTATGTCTTAAGTCAACGAACGTATTCACTTATTACAAAAAACTGATTTGGCTTTATTAAAATGTGCATAATCTACTCATTAAATAAATAAAGTCTAAATAAGTTGTTCAGATGACCAAAGCACATTTTCTTGCATATTTAACATTTTAATTGTTTGGTCAGACATTTAAACATTCATAAATCGGGCATTAAACATTGAGTTATGTTCTGTATGTTAAATATGAATATATAAACAAGGTTATTTGCACAGTACCTATAACTGCGCTTTGCATCTGCTTTCTGCTGATTGCTGATTGAGATTGACATGCTTAATGGCCGACTGACCCAGTACACTCTCATTCATTTCATTCACTAACGACATGTACCAGTTCATTCAACTCACGAACGACATGTATCAGTTCGGTCATTTCATTCTCGAACGAGAAGATCTCTCTCGTTCAGACTAAAAAGAAACTCATTCAGTGAAGGGCGTATTCGTTCACTACATTCAACAAATCACATGCTCCGTCACATCTCATACTCGAAGGCTATTGGCTCAAGGTTTAGTCATTTTTTGACAGGATGAAACAGTCCACAGAGATACCCGGTTCACTGATCTGCGCATGCGCTGCCAATAGCGCCGTGCTGCTGTGGAGGGAGGAATTTCAGTGAACGAGAAATATGAGTCAATGGATTACATGAACGAGAACGATTCGTTCACCAAAAAGATTCGTTCAAAAAGAACGATTCGTTCACGAACGTAACATCACTATAAGTGACCCAAACTCACAGCACTGGTAGAGATGAGTTCATGTATACTGTGTTACACTTCACTCGTATATTGTATATGTATATAATCATACATTTTTATAATTACATCATAACCTTCGCAATCTGATGATCACACTAACCAATATCATATTCTCATAACCATGCATTGTTAGAATTTATAAATAAGTTACAGGGTGAAAACACCCTTTTCATATACTTGCCAGAGCCGTGTTAATTTTGGACCCATTTGGAATAGATTAAACCAAAGATACATACATACACCTGAATATAAGTGTTTTATGGCTTTAACTAATACAAATAACGAGTGGTAACTCATCTAATCTAACAAGGGAATGTACACACCACATGCATATACCAGATACAATTATAACTGATTAATTATAGTCTAAAATAAAGAAATGTCTTTATGTGTGTGTGTGTGTTAGTTTGGGTGTGTGTGTGTGTGTGTTCGTTTGGCCATCTACAGCTTTTTGTGGAATGTGTTTGAAATCAGATTGCAGGATGCTCGTGGGGCTGGTTCTAATCTTACTTGACGGCGAAGAACCATTTGGCAATTTACACCCTTATACGAACGTAAAGTTCCTGACCAGAACTGTAATTTATATGCAAATGTCAAAAGGCTAAAAGGGGTCTTTTAAGCCATAAACAGTCCAACTATCATGCATGATCCTACGCAGACGCTACATTGTTTACGGCCATTTCAATCTTAGTGCAATCCACATCTATAGACATCTGTACAAATATGGAAAAATGCCTGCAAATGTTGTTTTTGTCCCTAGTTCTGGAATTCCATTGAGAGCAGAAGCAACATGTTTTTTTGACAAAATTCAACTGCCATTTATTGTGGTAGCATTTTGTTAATTATTTTATGGAAAACCATTACCTCAGTATCTCCAGCTGACAGTTTGGGCTCTTCAGACCTTCAGAAAGCAGCTTCACTCCAGAATCCTGCAGGTTATTGTTACTCAGGTCCAGCTCTCTCAGAACAGAGTTTGAGGATTGTAAAAGTGATGACAAACTCTCACAAGACTGAGCAGTGAGATTACAGATGGAAAATCTGAACAAGAAAAACAGTAACTGCATACAGAATAAATCTTAACAGTGTGTTTTTTTAAAAATTAACTTGCAAAAGAATTAAGTATTTGAAACCCAAACCTCAGTATCTCCAGCTGACTGTTTGGACTCTTCAGACCTTCAGAAAGAAGCTTCACTCCAGAATCCTGCAGGTGATTGTTACTCAGGTCCAGCTCTCTCAGGACAGAGTTTGATGATTGTAGAGCTGATGACAAACTCCCACAAGACTGAGCAGTGAGATTACAGAGGGAAAATCTGAACAAGAAGAACACAGTAATTACATAGAGAATGAATCTTAACAGTGTGTTTTTTATTAACTTGCAAAAGAATTAATCAAGTGTTTGAAACTCAAACCTCAGTATCTCCAGCTTAGAGTTTGGACTCTTCAGACCTTCGGAAAGCAGCTTCACTCCAGAATCCTTCAGGTCATTGTTACTCAGGTCCAGCTCTCTCAGGACAGAGTTTGAGGATTGTAGAGCTGATGACAAACTCTCACAAGACTGAGCAGTGAGATTACAGATGGAAAGTCTGAACAAGAAGAACACAGCAACTGCGTACAGAATAAATCTTAACAGTGTGGTTTTTTAAAAAATGAACTTGCAAAATAATTAATCAAGTATTTGAAACTCAAACCTCAGTATCTCCAGCTGACAGTTTGGGCTCTTCAGACCTTCAGAAAGCAGCTTCACTCCAGAATCCTGCAGGTTATTGTTACTCAGGTCCAGCTCTCTCAGAACAGAGTTTGAGGATTGTAAAAGTGATGACAAACTCTCACAAGACTGAGCAGTGATATTACATGTGAAAAATCTGAACAAGAAGAACACAGTAACTGCATACAGAATAAATCTTAACAATGTGTTTTTTTAATAATTAACTTGCAAAATAATTAATCAAGTATTTGAAACTCAAACCTCAATATCTCCAGCTTAGAGTTTGGACTCTTCAGACCTTCAGAAAGCAGCTTCACTCCTGAATCCTGCAGGTCATTGTTACTCAGGTCCAGCACATTTAGATGGGAATTTGAGGATTGTAGAGCTGAAGACAAACTCTCACATGACTGAGCAGTGAGATTACATCCACATAGCCTGTATAAAGAACAAAACAAACAGCGATATTAATGTGAATTTATGAGTGTATATAGTTTATAATCCGCAGTGCATGTTTGTGATAAATACAGTGTAATTAGACTTTATTGACTTTATTGATTGAACTTTACTAGGTAACACTTTATCATAATTATACAATAACAAAGCACTAATAACTCATTTTAAAACTATTGTAGTTCAATAATAGTTTATAACCTGTAGTTAATACATTCATAGATTATATACAAATAGTAAGTTCATCATTCTGAAGGAGAGGATGAAGTGGATGCCGACCTGACCATATCTTTCCTTCTGATATTAATTATTTCATATTAATATATATTGTGTAATTATTAATCAAGTTATTGATCAGTATTTAGCCTCCCATATTGTCTGATGATTGACTTAAAATGTAGAGCCATCTATATTAGTATAGATTGAAGTATGCTTAATAAATATGCTTAAATGCTTAATCTTTCTCTCACAGAACAACCTCCTGGACAGCAACCAATCTGAGAATCTCAGAAGTGGTCATTCGACCGAGACTTCCTTGCTTTCAGTTGTTGAAGCCCTAAGACTGGCAAGAGCGGGTTCCAAATCTTCTATACTTATTTTGCTGGATCTGTCTACTGCTTTTGATACGGTGAACCACCAGATTCTCCTGTCAACCCTATTGGAAAATGGCATCTCAGGAACCGCACGCCAGTGGTTTGAGTCTTACCTCTCAGATAGGTCCTTCAAGGTATCTTGGAGAGGTGAGGTGTCCAGGTCACAACATCTAGCTACTGGGGTGCCTCAGGGCTCAGTACGTGGACCTCTTCTCTTCTCTGTCTACATGGCATCACTAGGTTCTGTCATTCAGAAATGGCGTATTATTGTGCCATCTCAAAGAGGCACAAAATCACTTTCACAGAAGTTTTCATTAACTGTTCCCTCCTGGTGGAATGACCTGCCCAACTCAATCCGAGCAGCTGAGTCCTTAGCCATCTTCAAGAAACTACTAAAAACACATCTGTTCCACCTTTATTTGATCCTCTAACTCTTAACACTTTCTATTCTATTTTAATTCTACTTTATATTTATCTTTTTTATTTAAAAAAACAACAACAAAAAACAAACAAACACGCTTTCTATTTTTTCTATTCTATCTACTTGTTTTTCTTTGTGTGTGTGTGTGTGTGTATGTGTTTGTGTGTAATATATATATATATATATATATATATATATACACACCTTGCTACGAGTACTGCGTTAGGCTAACCGAGACATTTGCACTTATATATTGTTGCTCTTTTGTTAGTTTTGACTGGTTTTTATTGTCCTCATTTGTAAGTCGCTTTGGATAAAAGCATCTGCTAAATGACTAAATAAAAAAATAAATAAGTATGCATATATCCTTTTTAGAAGTGATCAGAGTAACAGGTGTGAACACATGCTGAGTGTATTTCTTTCCTTAGGGTCACAAGGCCATGGTAAGGGGGTCAGGATGACCTACCATCTACGTGAGCTATGAGTGACGAAGAGAACTGTGACATTTAGATGTTGAATAACAGATATTAAAAATCCTGTTCTATCCTGTATTTCTGTTCTCCAAGATTGTTGGCTTCATAGTATGTGTGTAACCAACCATACTGATAAGATACTCGCTAGAAAACCTTGAGATCCAGATAAGGGCTCTGTGTGTATGTGTGTGTCGACATCTATTCTCTGTGTTAGATGAGAAGGCTGTCACCTGCCGCCATCCTGAACCAAGCTGAGGTGTCTTCTTCTTCATTTGCTGACGCCTGCAATAATAATTTGGAGATATGCTTGAAGTTTATCTAGGTTTTGGAACCAGAATTTTGCTGAATTTTGCATTGACGCAATTATCATCCTCTGTCAGGGTATAATTGTTGGTGATTTTGAGTTGAACGCAGAGCGGCCTACGAACTCCATCTTTTACTCCTGGTCTTCATTTCAACACCTGGTCCTTGGGGTTTAACTATAAATTCCCCTACAATTCATTATCACTGTAATTTACAAAGTGTTGCTGTTTTATTAGCTCATATGTAAAGAATTATATAATGCTTTATTAACAACATATTGACCATAAATAGTACTCACTTTAGACTATATCATGGAAAATCAGAAAATATCATTAAGTGCTTTAAACCAACATTTATTGGACATTAATTGCATTCATTTTCAGTTTTAATACTGTACAAACTGTATAATTTGTCGCCTAACTTTCTAATCCTAACCGATGTATTTTAATGTGATCTAATGAGTATTTGTATGTATTTCATATTGTCAGCATTATGTCATTTCATTTTTTATGTGGTTATGTTTAGGTTTGGGGATAGACTTCATGTATTTGTAAACATTTTAAGCAACATTAGTTACAATATAATAAGTACAGACTAATAAAGTACTTACAAATAATTAACAAACTGTTAATTTGGAGTAACCAGTATATAAACTGGTTACTCCACTGCCTCAGATCACTTCCTCCACACACTTAACATCAGCATGGTTCCTGACACAACACAAACCCCTCCACATGTCATCTTTCGACATAACCTACGCTCACTCTCACCCTCCCAGCTATCTGCTATGATTTAATCTTCGCTTCCTTCCCCTAAACTGTTAGCCTCTTTTGATGCTAACAGTGCTACAGATACTTTCTGCTCCACTCTTACATCTTGTTTAGACACTGTCTGCCCCTTGTCTTCCAGACCAGCCCGTACCACCCCTTCTGCCCCTTGGCTATCTGATGTTCTCCATGAATATCGTTCTAAGCTCAGGGCTGCTGAAAGGGTGTTGCGCAAATCCAAAAATCCTACTGACCTTAATGTGTATCAGTCACTCCTCTCTTCCTTCTCTGCTAATGTCTCCACTGCTAAAAGGACATACCACCATAACAAAATTAACAATTTGTCTAACTCTCACATGCTCTTTAAAACATTTTCCTCGCTCCTTTGTCCTCCTCCTCCCCCTCCTTCATCAACTCTAACAGCTGACGACTTTGCCACGTTTTTCATTAATAAAATTAATCAGTGCACAATTTTCCACACCACAATCTGTCAAGCACATCTTACCAGCAAACATACACTCGTTCACATCCTTCTCTTCACTCTCTGAGGCAGAAGTCTCCAAACTCATCCTTTCTAATCATTCTACTACTTGCCAGCTTGATCCTATTCCATCTCATCTCCTTCAAGCCATTTCCCTTCTACCTTTCATTGAAAAAACACTTGAACGAGCTGTGTTCAACCAACTTTCTTTCGGAACATGCTTCACAACTCCTTGTTCAAGCTCTTGTTCTGTCCAGGCTGGACTATTGCAATGCTCTCTTGGCAGGTCTTCCAGCCAGTTCTATCAAACCTTTACAATTAATCCAGAACGCGGCAGCAAGATTCATTTTTTATCAGCCAAAAAGAATGCACGTCACACCTCTGTTTATCAATTTGCACTGGCTACTAATAGCTGCTCGCATAAAATTCAAGGCATTGATGTTTGCCTACAAAACCACCACTGGCTCTGCACCCATTTACCTAAATTCATTACTTCAGAGTTATGTGCCCTCTAGAAGCTTGCGTTCTGCAAGTGAACGTCACTTGATTGTGCCATCCCAAACAAGCACAAAATCACTTTTACGGACTTTTAAATTAAATGTTCCCTCCTGGTGGAATGACCTGCCCAACTCAATCCGAGCAGCTGAGTCCTTAGCCATCTTCAAGAATCGGCTGAAAACACATCTCTTCTATCTTTATTTGACCCTCTAACTCTAGCACTCTCTATTCTAATATATAAATTCTTTAAAAAAATAAAAATTGTCCCTTGTAGACTACGTGTACTGCGTTAAGCTAACTGAGACCCATTGTCCTCATTTGTAAGTCGCTTTGGATAAAAGCGTCTGCTAAATGACTAAATGTAAATGTAATTTACAATTAATTAATATATAAATTGTAGTTTCTATGTTGTTATCACATAAACAAGTTATAAGCAGTATTATTACTGTAATTAATTGTAATTGAATTAAGTGTTAATTAAAGACTTGCATAACGTTTTTTCATCCTTTATTACCAACTTGTTAACTATACCTAAGTGATATATTTTACATTGGTATTAAATTAGTTGTTAACGGTTCATGAAAAAAAGAAGTTATTAATTAACAGTAAATAAATGCTTATGTATAAAGTGAATTGATGCACATTTAATACTTAATTAGTGTCTTTGTAAACATTTTGGAACACTTATTATTCATGGAATTAACGTATAATAAAGGTAGTATTAAAGCAATTAATTAATGACTATTAAGCATTTTGCATGACTTAATCTAAAATGAGTACTATTTAACCTTAATAAAACATTTATTAATGATCCATTACTTTAAAAGTTGGCCATTGCTTAACCTTCTTTTGTAAGGATAAAAGCAGACACAACACAGATCATACCGAAAACATAACTCATTTATTTTTATTAACATGGCTTGACATGACAAAGAAAAGATGGCCTGACAGATAGAAACATCACACCACCATTGGAGTACCACACACACACACACACACACACACACAGACACACACTTACTTATACAGTTTTGAAATGTCATGAACTATTCTACCAAAGGCCCCATCATGGTGTTTCCTAGCAAGCCATTCATACCACTCAATTACAGTGAGGTGATCAGATAGCAAGCTTTCAGTCCGGTTCCTCCTAAGCCTCCAGATCTGCTCCGTGTATGTTCTCCAGGCTCTTTCAATATGCTGGGTGTGTGCACCTGAATGTGGGTCTACTGTACATACCACCCTAGATCCGACAGTATGCAGTGGGCACACCACTCGTCACTGATGACAGAGGACCCAGATCTTACATGATGGGCGATCAAGGGGACCAAGATGTCTTTGAGACCTTTTTTCCACAAGCTCTAGATTAGGCTTCCCACTTCCATTTTCTTCATTCCTGACACTCAACATCCTAAATACCCACTTCTTTCTCTTGCATCCTCCAGTCATTCTTCCTTCACTAATTACACAACATTTCAACACATAAAGAATTAAGTGTAATTAGTTACATCTTATAATCCATTACAGTGTACAAAACAATAATCGCCAAATGGCAGCAGCTGCGTTTGTATGAAACGAGAGTGAGTCTGTGATACCAGGATGACATAATTCAATATTATGTGTACAATTATTTAATTAAGTTTTAATATTTTATTAGCTAAGCAAATGCAAAGCTCCCACAAAGAGAAACTGTCCCTGGCAAGAGTATAGCGCTGACTTCAGTTACCCGGATGAGCGTGTGTTATCAGCTTTTACTGGTTGTTATCGAGGAATAACATACCTCGGAATGTCACGACTGACCAATCAGAATCAAGTATTCCACAGAGCCATGTAATAATCAACATTAACATCTTAAATTTCAAAGTAAACCACTAAATTAAATTATCAGGCACTGATGGTACATAAGAAAAGGAAAGTGTAGTATTAGTGTACATGCAACAGTGTGTCCCCTACTGTCTTTAACAGTGGTGCTGTTGTGTGCACGTTCACTAGCCTGTGTTTCCTTTCCCTGTCTTCTCTCTTTAACTCTTTATTTGTTTTTTACGTGATAATGCATAACTCAATTTATACAGTTAAAGGTATAGTTCACCCAAAAATGAAAATTTGATGTTTATCTGCTTACCCCCAGAGCATCCAGATGTAGGTGACTTTGTTTCTTCAGTAGAATACAGTAGATGATTTTTAAGTCCAACCGTTGCAGTCTATCAGTTGTATAATGCATGGCAATGGTAACAAATTCTATGAGAGTAAAAAAAACATGCACAGACAAATCCAAATTAAACCCTGCGGCTCGTGACGACACATTGATGTCCTAAGACACGAAACGATCAGTTTGTGTCAGAAACCGAACAGTATTTATATCATTTTTTACCCGCAGTCCAGACGTCCGTTGGGAAAGGATGCTGGGTCGTCTAGTCCCTTCAAGCGCCGTGGGCAGAGAGAAGGACGGAGCCGCTGATAGAAGCCGCCGCCCCTCGCGCCCCGGACCGGAGAGGGGAGCGCGTGCGGCCGCCGGACTCCACTCCTTACCTGGACCCTTCCTTCCTGACCACTGCCCTTCCCTTCACGAACCCCGCAGCACGACGAGGACACCAGATCCCCCGTTTGGACACTTGATTCCCTTTTTTCTGGACACTTTGTTGATTTTCTGTTAATAAACTGTGTCTGTCGTTTGCTCCTCCCGCGACAACACCCATTAACGTAAACCACGCCAGAGCGCGTATACACCTCACGCACCGGAAGCCGTGCTCGCACACAAAGACAGTTGGACATAGTGGTGAATTAGAGGTAAAAAATGATATAAATACTGTTCGGTTTCTGTCTCAAACTGATCGTTTCGTGTCTTAGGACATCAATGTGTCGTCACGAGCCATAGGGTTTTAATTTGGATTTGTCTGCATGTTTTTTTTTTACACTCATAGATTTTGTTACCATTGCCATGCATTATAAGACTGATAGACTCTAAACAAAGTCCCCTACATGTTGGATGCCCTGGGGGTAAGCAGATAAACATCAAATTTTCATTTTTGGGTGAACTATCCCTTTAATGGATACTAGAATAAAATCAAGGCAGACATTCATTTTCATAATTTTGATCATTTTGATGTACTGCATGTTCCTTTTACACAACAATATTCAGAACCTGTATCCTTTTCATTGTCTCGTTTAACAGCTATCAAAATGAAAGATGACTCTAGTCATTCACAATCCTCTGATGATAGCTGTACAGACTCTTCATCTGAAACTTCTAGATCTGATTTTACCTCAGACACAGATACAGAAAAAAAGGAAGAAGAAAAAGATGAAGGTCAAGGGCAAAAAAAAAAAAAAAAGTCTCGCAAAAAAAGACAGGAAGGAAAGGAATGCTCCATGGCAAAGAGGTACAATCACAATTTAGTTTCAAAAACACTATGAATGAGTTGTATTCACTTTTTGTTGTTGCTGTGTCCCTGAAGTAAAGTTGAACCTATTTTTGAGTATCTATTTGGCACAAACTGAACTCTGCAGAAAAATGTACTGTATGGTTATGTGAAATCTAGGTTTTGTTAATGAGGAACAAATTCTTGAGAAAATCATTTAAAAAATACATTACAAACAAACAAGCAAAGAATGCTCCATGGCAAAGAGGTACAATCACAATTTAGTTTCAAAAACACTATGAATGAGTTATATTCACTTTTTGTTGTTGCTGTGTCCCTGAAGTAAAGTTGAACCTATTTTTGAGTATCTATTTGGCACAAACTGAACTCTGCAGAAAAATGTACTGTATGGTTATGTGAAATCTAGGTTTTGTTAATGAGGAACAAATTCTTGAGAAAATCATTTAAAAAATACATTACAAACAAACAAGCAAAAAAAAAAATGTTTAGACACATACTTCTTTGTATTAGTTGAATTACAGATTATAGACTTTTCAAACTTTGGGTCTGTTACATGCACATTCATCACAATTTCAATGACAATGTGATCCTCCTTCTCCCATAAGTGAAATCTCTAGTGGTTAACTAAAAATGATCAGTGGTTCATTATGAAAACATTTTACCATAATTTACTGCCATTATTAAATAAAATACTAAATATGATCACCCAATAGTTGTATTGCCTTTTGTACTGAACTTCTGTGGCACATACATAATACTCAATTAAACTCAATTCAACTCTACTTTATTTATAAATAAAGTCTGTCCCCTGCAAATCATCAGGATCTTACTGTTATGGCATTCTGATTTCGATCACCCAATAGTTGTATTGCCTTTTGTACTGAACTTCTGTGGCTCATACATAATACTCAATTAAACTCAATTCAACTCTACTTTATTTATAAATAAAGTCTGTCCCCTGCAAATCATCAGGATCTTACTGTTATGGCATTCTGATTTTATGCTTTATTCAGGAGAAGAAATTAGAGCTTATATGCTTATTTTATCATATGTGTGTGTACTGTGTTGTACAGCATTCTCATTGTGTTCAATATTGTTTTTCTTATATTGGCAGCTCATACACCAGATCAAGTGCTGGCATGATGTAAACAGGTTCTTAAGCTGTTCAAAAAAGTACGGACCTTGTCTGCTGCTTTTAATGTGGGTGTGGATTGCAACACTGTGGTGCACAATGCATCAAGAGTATTAGGGGTAACACTTTCTATGAAACCTGTATTTATTATGCATTATAAGTGTTACGGGGCGAACGAGACGTGAGACGTGCGGATCCATTTGTAAGCTTTATTTAGAAGAGTGGTCAGAAACAGGCACGGGTCATAGACAATGGCAAACTGGTATGTAGAAGACAAGGCAAGAGCAGTCCGGTAAACAAGCGAGGGTCAGTCGACAGCGAACGTAATCCAACAGGGTGAGACTAGATTGATAATCCAGGTACAAGGCAAAGATCCAGGCAAGGTGCAAACACAGTCCGAAACAGCAAGCAAAGGGTTAATCCAAGATCCACAGACAGAATCAGAATACGGAAAAACAGGCAAGGCAAGACTAGACTATGAAAAACTAGAAACTGGCTCCGTAGAGTAGCCATCGCTAGGAGAGTGATAAACGCTATACAATACTCGGCGACTTGAGCAGGATCTGAGTGGGTGTTATATAGTGTGTGTAATAGCTTTCAGGTGAGCGTGTGATTGGTTACAGCTGTGTGCAATCAGTACAATGGATGATGGGAAATGTAGTTTAAGGTATAGTGTAACAGTCTGTGTAGTGTGAGAGTCCATGTAGTGAGCGGGTGACCTCTGGTGGTGAGTGAACGGAAGTTAATAGACCGAATTCGTGACAATAAGGGTATTCTTAAGGCATTATAATGAATGTATAATGCATTATTAAAAACCTTATAATATGTTGAATATGTTGTTACTGATGGTCTGGACTAAAGGTTTTACACAGACTGTAAGTACATTTTCATTTTTAAAGAATTTGCCACTGACGATTCAAGTTTTGAGCAGTGTAGAGTAGGCTTGTTGTTTGTAATTTCTCCGATCACAAATGCAGACATGGTTTTATGTTTACGCGGCGTGATGCAATGCAATGCGTAAAAAGACAGTATAAGTCATTATAATCAGTAATTATGTCCCCACTGGATGCAACAAATGCCTCGTTTATAATGGGTTTTAATGTTTTTGTCTCGTCGCTCCGGCCGGGACACGGCATCACAGTATGGTGAGGGGCATAACATTTCCATCACATGCTTGAGGTATTCGGCCGATCACAACGCACTAGATAGCTGGCCAATCAGAGCACACCTTGCTTTTCAGAACGATGAGCTTTGTAAAAATCTACGCGTTTCAGAAAGGCGGGGCATAGAGGAGAAACAATAATGTACATTATGTGGAAATGTAAGTAAAGTGAAGGTTTCAAAAACCTTTAAGTAAAGTGAAGTTACTTTACTTAGTAACACTTAACTTTAGGGTCTCTTAACTAGTTGCTTATTAGCATGCATATTACTAGAATATTAGCCATTTATTAGTACTAATTAAGCACATATTAATGCCTTATTCTACATCCTAATCCTACCCAATACCTAAACTTAACAACTACCTTACTAACTATTAATAAGCAGCAAATTAGGAATTTATTGAGGGAAAAGTCGTAGTTAATAGTAAATAAATGTTCCCTATGCTAAAGTGTTACCCTTTACTTAAAGCTTACAAAGACCACTTATAAATAATAAGACCAAATTATAAAGCCTTTTGGATGTATTCATGAAGACTTTGTATTTGTCATTTTACAGTAAAAACACTAATAACTAAATTATTGTGCAGATCTTAAACAATGGCAAGATATGAGACTTATAATACATTATAACTATGGGAAATATAATTTATTGTAACTTAAATGGATGCATGTTCACTGTGTTAATTGATACGTGTTCATTGTGTGTTATAAATCATCATACTCTTAAAAGCTATAACCACAAATAAGTAAGTATTATAATACATTAAAACTGTTCTTATGATTATTTATGAGACGATACAACATATATGTTTTTTTTATAATGTATTATTCATTCAATATATACGAATACCCTTATAATGTATTATAAATACGGGCTTCATAGAAAGTGTTACCGCTTTTTTTTTTTTGCAGCACCTTTTCTTTTAATAGTTTGCAAATAATTTGTCATTTTTTTATTACTGTATACTTATTATAAAGTGTTACCGATGTATCCATTAAAAAGTTATAAGTATCTTAAATAAGCACAAATGCCAGGGCAGCAACTTCAAGGCCCAAAAAATGCCTCAGGATCAACTCCTGTTCATACCTCATCTGTGCATTTGTGCTCAACACTGCAGCAAATCATTCATGAATCCAGTTCAACTCACTGACTCAATGATCCAGTCACAGCGTTTGTCAAGTTATCAACACATTGAATCTGTTCTACTGAAATGAGGCAAGAACCAAAAGTAAGATGATCCTCGGAGCAGAGGATTTCTGATGAAGTGAAAATAAATCTATTGTAATCAAATTTATAAGGAAAGGGAACATTTAAAAAAATTTTTTAAAGTTCACTGAAACATAATGTTCAAAGAAGTCATTAAGAAGGTATTGTTTCATTATTTGTAGATATTATTTCATTCTCATAACTGGAAACCAGCATTACAAAATCCCAGATTTTCCAGGATGGTTAGGAAGCCTGATTGATTTCTCATCAGGTTTTTTGAGTAGGCGTTGCCTGTCTTGTGTTCTTGGAGAAAATGCCACTGATACAATTGTACTACAGTATAAACGGGAAATATCTGCTAGCTATAGTTAAGAAATACCTATTCTTCCACATATTTGAACCTAGTGATTCAGTGAATGTGAAAGTCAAACCTCAGTATGTTCAGTCGACTATGTGAACTCTTCAGTCCATCAGAAAGCAGCTTCACTCCTGAATCCTGCAGGTGATTGTTACTCAGGTCCAGCTCTCTCAGATGAGAGTTTGATGATTGTAGAGCAGAAGACACAGTTTCACAGCATGCTTCATCAAGACCACAGCCGTCAAATCTGACAAAACAGAATGTTTAACCAGATTATTTTCTGATGTTCAGTGTTTCTGCAATAATTTATTATGCCCTTCATAATCCAGACAGTGTGAAAGTATTTTACATAGTATTTTAACATTTAATTGTTTAGTGATGTAGAACAAAACATTTAATTAAACCACAGTCAGTGAAATTACTCACATGACTTTTCTGCAGCATCTCACAGCTGGGACAAGTCTTGTGTAGTTTGAAGGTGACGTGAACCTCTTTGGGTTGAACTCATCCAGCACCTTCTCTGACATCAGCAGTATGTAGGTCAGCACTGTGCACATTGAAGATGAGAGGTCTCTTCCTGGATGTTCATCTGAACTGAGGTAACTCTGGATTTCCTCATATAATGAATGATCTTTCAGCTCAAGTAAGCAGTAGAATAGGTTGACTGAAGCTTCATCCGAGATGTCCTGTTTTTGTAATCGTTTAATGTGTGCACTTATTTTTCGGATGCTCACACTGGTGTCTTGTGTGTGTTTTATCAGGCCTTTGAGCAGGTTCTGACTGGATTCCAGTGAAATGCCCATCAGAAACCGCAGAAACAGATCCAGATGTCCTCTCTCACTCTCCATGGCTTTATCAGTGGCCCTCTTTATTAAGTCATGAAATTTGACATTTCTAAAGAAGAAGTGAAACTTTTGTCTGGCTGTAGCTTCTGAATCTTCAAAGAAAAACTGAAGCTCCTGCATGTTCTTGTTCAGGTAACAGATGAACACATGCACTGCAGCGAAAAACTCTTGAACACTCAGATGCACAAAGCAGAAGACCTTTGTCTTATAAAGTCCATTTTCCTTTTTAAAGATCTCAACGATCATTCCTGTGAACTCAGTGTATTTACTCACATCAATACCACATTCTTTCAGATCTTTCTCAGAGAACACAATGTTTTCCTGCTTCAACTGTTCAAACGCTAGCTTAGCTAACTTCAAAATCATCTCTCGATTTAATTGTAGGTGCTCTGTACGTTCTGTTTCTTCTTGTTCATCGTACTTTTGGTTCTTCATGTTCATCTGTATCAGCAGGAAGTGAATGTACATTTCAGTGAGTGTTGTGCTGATGTTCTCTGCATTGTTCTCAATGAGAATATCCTGAAGTACTGTGACTGCGATCCAGCAGAACACAGGAATGTGGCACATGATGTAGAGACTACGAGACGTCTTAATGTGTGAGATGATTCTGGAGGCTTGAGTCTCATCTGTGATTCTCTTTCTGAAGTACTGCTCCTTCTGTTGGTCAGTGAATCCTCGCACTTCTGTGAACAAACCCACATACCGAGGAGGGATCTGATTGGCTGCTGCTGGTCGTGAGGTCACCCACACAAGAGCTGATGGAAGCAGTTTACCTTTGATCAGACTTGTGAACAGCACATCTACAGATGATCTTTCCTCAACAGTGTCCAGTGTTTTGCTTTTAAAGTTCAAAAGCAGGCGACTCTCATCAAGTCCATCAAATATAAACACTAGCTTACATTCCTTATATAACTTTGATTTCTCCAGGTCCTTCAATTCAGGATAGAATTTCAGCAGAAACTCATGGAGATTGACCTCTCTGTCTTTAATCATGTTGATCTCTCTGAATGGAAGCAGGAACACACAGACTATATCCTGATTGGTGTTTCCTTCTGCCCAGTCCAGGATGAATTTTTGCACAGAGACAGTTTTTCCGATGCCAGCGACTCCCTTGGTCAGCACAATCTTCTCCTCATTGTTTTTCCTCAGTTCAGTAAATATATCATTGCATTTGATTGGTTTGTCCTGTGTTTTTTTGTTCTTGAAAGCATCATCAATCTTCATAATCTCATGTTTGTGATTGACATCTTTCATCTCTCCCTCTGTGATGAACAGCTCTGTGTAAACAGTCTCGAGATCTGCGTCATTTTCGTTGTTGCCCTCAAAAATATACTTTGCTTTCTTCTTCATGTTGTTTTTGTGAATTTGCAAGAATTTCTGCAGCATTAAATCCTCTGTTAAAAAGGCTGATGAAAGTGAATAAAAACATGATGAAAAAGTAAAAAACAGATTTATAATTAAATGACTATTGAATATAATGCAGACCTGAGGCTTTAGTGAATTTCATTAAGCCTCAAATAATTTTTCAGATGCCTTAATTTGTAAACTCCAGAAAGCATTAATTTGGAAAATCTTTCCATGATGAATTTGAATTTATATACACTGAACAAAATTATAAACGCAACACTTTTGTTTTTGCCCCCATTTTTTCATGAGCTGAACTCAAAGATCTAAGACTTTTTCTATGTACACAAAAGGCCTATTTGTCTCAAATATTGTTCACAAATCTGTCTAAATCTGTGTTAGTGAGCACTTCTCCTTTGCCGAAATAATCCATCCACCTCACAGGTGTGGCATATCAAGATGCTGATTAGACAGCATGATTATTGCATAGGTGTGTCTTAGGCTGGCCACAATAAAAGGTCTCTCTAAAATGTGCAGTTTTACTCTATTGGGGGTCTGTATCTGGTGTGACCACCATTTGCCTCACGCAGTGCAACACATCTCCTTCACATAGAGTTGATCAGGTTGTTGATGTGAAAATGCCATCAATAAAATGCACCTGTGTTCGTTGTCCATAACATACGCCTGCCCATACCATAACCCCACCGCCACCATGGGCCACTCGATCCACAACGCTGACATCAGCAAACCGCTCACCCACACGACGCCATAAACGCTGTCTGCCATCTGCCCTTTACAGTGAAAACTGGGATTCATCCGTGAAGAGAACACCTCTCCAAAGTGCCAGATGCCACCGAATGTGAGCATTTGCCCACTCAAGTCGGTTATGAAGACGAACTGCAGTCAGGTCGAGACCCCGATGAGGACGACGAGCATGCAGAGTGCTCACTAACACAGATTTAGACAGATTTGTGAACAATATTTGAGAGAAATAGGCCTTTTGTGTACATAGAAAAAGTCTTAGATCTTTGAGTTCAGCTCATGAAAAATGGGGGCAAAAACAAAAGTGTTGCATTTATAATTTTGTTCAGTGTATATACTGTATATATAATCGTGGCCGTAATTATTGACACCCTTTGTAAATATAAACTAAAAAGCTTGTGAAAATAATTCTGCATTCCTTTTGATTTTTTATAAATAAATAAAAAAAAACACTGAATGAAAATTTTTTATTGAAGTAAAACAATTGAAAATATGAGGGGGGGGGGCGGGTCTTGTTTTGAAAAAGATGTTTTTTTCAAATACACGTTGGC
>NW_015507806.1:8427-12972 GCF_001515645.1 Sinocyclocheilus grahami | reverse complement strand
TTGGCCACAATAGGGTATATGTCGAACATCACCTGACCAAACCCGGAAAACAGGTCTCAGCCGTATTAAATAATAGCGATATCTATGGACTTTTAAGATAATCAGTTAAACTAGCTAGCTATTTTTATTGTTGAAGTTTTATTCAATTTTTATATCCAAATGTTAGAGTAAACATTTTATGAATAAAAATAGAAAACTTTTAGATATCAGTCCGCATATGTGATGGACATTGGTTATGATAATCTTTGGTATCTACTCTGAAGGCATCTTGAGTAAAACTGCTTCATATTTAACGAAGCATATGCAAAGCGCTTGAACCAGAAGCGACAAGACCCAGTTAAAAGAATACGGAAGTCTGGCGCATAACCACTATTATTGACACCCTTTAATTCAATACTTTTTGAAACCTCCATTTGCCAATATGACAGCTCTGAATCTCTCCTATAATACCTGATGATTTTGGAGAACACCTGACCAGAGATCAGAGACCATTCCTTCATCCAGTTTCACTCTAGACTCTTCAGTTTCCCATGTCCGTGTTCATTCACTCCCCACACTCATTTTCTTCAGGGTTCAGGTCAGGGAACTGGAATGGTCATGGCAGAACATTCATTTTTGTTTTCAATTGTTTTACTTCAATGAAAGGTTAGGTTTGTGTGAATTTTTTAAGTAAAAGATCAAAAGATTTTCACAGGCTTCCTGGTTCATACAAAATGAAATGATACTCTAAATAAGAAAATAACACTGGCAGAAGGTAGCAGTGTTTTTATGAGTCATTGATTCATTTGATTTGTTCAAACAGACAATTCATTCAGGAATGACATAAAGGGGCATTTTTTACAACAATATTTAATTTTATGGCATAACTGCATTAATGGAGTTGTTGCCCTGCATCATATTTGTCAACAGTCAACTGTATGAAATATAAGATGACAAACAGGTCTGAAGCAGGGCCAGAATATTTACTGTTAAAATATTTTAATTGCGTTATTTTCCATAACTAATTAAGTTAACACGTTAAACTGATAGCCTTAATATATAGGAAGTCAAAATTAGAGAACAATTTATGAACACTTAATTTTTTCAGAAATCATGAAAAAATTATTGTCTTCACCGTACAAAATTTGAAGGAATTTTAGTTGAGGCTATACCATACTTGTAGAACAGTGTTTTACAAAATAGCCAAGGCACCTCAACAAAAACCCTTTATTTTGTGGAAAACAAAAATCTAAATTAACACAGTGATCAAAATTAAGAGAACAGCAGTGATTGTAGCATGAAGAAGGATAACTAACATTTCTGAAGGTTACCGCAGTCAGAAATTAGTAGGAAGTGCACAGGCTCTTGATTTGAATGACTTCAGCACATCTGCGGCCACAGGAGACCACTAATTTCTCACACTGCTCTGCTGTTATCTTGGTCCACTCTTCTTCCACAGTTTGGTGACTGCAGTGGGTTTCTTAGCCATTACTTTGTCACCAAAGATTTTCCAGAGACTTCAGTAGGGCTTAGATCAGGACTCTGGGCTGGCTATTTCATTATTTCAATTTTTAAGCTTCAAGGAACTGCTTTACCTGTTTTGCAGTGTGAAGGGAGCATTGTCCTGCATAAGGCTGATTGGCTCTGCCATGTTGCTGTATAAGAGGCTCAACTCCTGTTCCCCTAAACGTTCCCCAAACCATGACTCTTCTTCCTCCACCTTTCACTGACTCTCATCACTAAAGTGAACTTGGACCAGTTCTCCTCTCTCCACACAACATGCTCCTCAGCAAAGGTGAGCCTAGTTTTAATATTCTTTCTGCTGATGAGAGGCTTGGTCACTGCAGAGTGGGCGTTCAGTCCGAATTCCCTTAAACGTGCCGAGACAGATCCTTACCCTGGTTCAGTGGTTCTGTCTTTCATGGGTGACCAGCCTTTTTGGGGGACTTGAATGAATTAGTGTCATTAGAAAAGATGCAATATTCTAGAAATCACAGATTTATAACGACCAGCTTCTCTTGCAATGACTGAAAGGGTTATCCTCTTTGCCTTCATCTGGACAACATGCTGTCGGAGGGTTTCAGTCATTTTAGAATGGCTCACCATCTCGCAATCTCAGTGAAAATTGGAGGAATGCTGCCAGTTAAATAGGGTTTGTCATATAATTAAAGAAATTAGCACCAGGCTCCAGATTAACACCAATAATTTGAAGGTATCTGTAAGTGTTCTCTAATTTTCATCAGTGTTCTATTTCAAATATTTCATTTAGGTTTTTATTCTGTGCTTCAGAATATATTTAACTCATGAAATATGCTTAAGAAACTGTGCTTTCACTCTTGTTAGGATAACTTCAAACAGGACTAAGCAGTGACTTTCAAATTTAGGAAATTGTAGGTTGTTCTCTAATTTTGATCTCCACTGTATACCACTCTATATGAGGTGTAATGGCAGTCATTTCCATCTTCAGGGGTCATATGGACCGTAGGGATGTTGAAAAGTCAGTGGTGCTCTCTGAATTGGTCTGCTGGGGCAGTACAGGACCCCTCACACTTAACCTCAGTCCTGATCTCATTAATATATCCCAAACCTTGACCTGTCCAACATTATTACTAAACCTCAGCAGTATATAGACTTAAAAACATTAATAATCTAATGCTAATGTGATTTATAAAGTAACTTTGTGCAGGGTCTAGAATGAAACCAACATATGATTTTACTGTTGCAGCATTTATTTCTGCACCTGTTTCAGTATTCAGATCAGATCCAGTCTGAGCACAGCTGATGATCTTGACTGGAAAAGAGAAAAAGAGATTTATCACTTTTTTTCTTTTACATTATAGGTTTGACATTACAATATTTTGTCTTTATTACCTTCCTTGTGTTTGTTCTCTAACTGTTCAGCAAGATTGTTCTGGTTAATCTTTTTCAGGATATCCAGTGTGATCTTCACAGCTCCTTCTGGTCCAAAACGATCCAGCATCTGATCCACTGTGTCTGTTGCATTAGCCTTCTCCAGTACAGAAGCCGGAATAGGTCCATCTTCTCTTAAGAAGCTCTTAAATCTCTTCAAATGTTCTTCTTCCAGCTCATCCAGTGTGTCATAAAGCAGTTGTTTAATGGATGCCATCGTCCTTCACTGACTGCTGTTAGAAATGAAGAAAATGCTTTACAGTACAGTAGGTCCACTCTTACTGGCCACTTACAAAACAGGCCTGAAACTTTTTTTTTTTCTCATGCTGAAGTTTCATAAAATGAAAACCACCAACCTCAGGAGATAATTATTAGTTTGAGTATTATTTCCTCCAGACCATATGAAATTTCACAATTTGAATGACTATTAATGTCCTTCTGTTAAATCCATAAAACAGAGATATTATTAATTTGACCAAAAACCTCTAAGCATAAGAAGTAGTAGTTTTATTTAATTTTTTTATTTATAGCACCTTTCCATAGCTCAAGGTCGCTTTACATTTCAACTTACGGGGAAAAACATGAAAGACATTAGAATGCAATATGCATCTAGAAGGCTGTATTTTAATTTCTATAAGGATGTCCTACATAAAAAGCCAGAAATAATGTGGCTCACTGGATTATTGATGATACCTAGAATGTCAAAGTCCACATTATATTTGTTTATTTAGCAGATGCTTTTATCCAAAAAGGATCAACACAAGCTTTTGTTTGCAGCCTTTGATACAGGAGATTATGATTATGATTAATGAATTTTATAAAAAGACATGTAGTTGGGTTTTAGGGACCTGTGGTGAAGTGGTTTTACTCTTAGCTTTAAGAAAATAAAATTTTCTGTTAATGTAGGAAGTTTTACCGCCGCAGGTACTGCGCATCTGCAAAATGCATGTGCAGCTTTTGATCTGTAAGTGGCGCTTTATCTACAGACTTTAACAAGTTATCATTCTGTCTATGAATGAATCACTGGCTCTGTGTCTGCTTGATCATTCACCCAGAATTTTTATGAGTAGCAAGTAACTTATTGCATTATCAGTGGGCTAGATTTGACATATTGGGCATACAAAAAGATAGAATATGTGCATATTTAAAAAAATAAATAATATTTGCAAATAGTTTAAATTGATTACTTCCCAACTAGAATCAGACCTAGCATTACACCTTCAACATTCTATTTTTTTAACGTACTTTATAAAAATTAATTGGTCCCCCCAATGTTCAAAACATGATTAAAGCCTTGCTGTATTGGACAACTTTAGTATTACAGCCTTTATCTGTAAGTTGAAATGGCCTCCAAGCATCAGAAATGAATGAAACTAAGCATGTTTGCTCAAAATGACGGCTTCTCCATATGTAAAAACAAGGTATTGGGAGATACGAGTGTCTGTATTACTTACTATTGGAGAAAGTGTAACGGTCGGCTTGGATCATGTGTGCCTTCATAACCAATCACATTACAGCCAACATTACATTGAACTTCAATCAGAGTTGTGCGACACTCAATCGCCGTTTATGAATACCATAGGAATGAATGAGAAATACCGTAAGCTGAATCCCACCAGTCACAAAAAGTCTTCTCTTATAAAACGGCAATTTTTT